>NC_073693.1:232142577-232203881 GCF_029784155.1 Uranotaenia lowii | reverse complement strand
TTAGATGCCATCTGTCCGGCAAAACGGAAGCGGTAAACTGTTTGAAACAGCCGCAAAGATGATGGCACAACACCGCGCCCTGAGACACTTCTGTCTGCTGGTTGCCTTCCGGGAATTCCTGCGTCGGAGGCTGCCGCGTTTTTCCGGTCGAAACCAATCTGCTCGCGTCACTGCTTTTTCCGTTTTTTCTCCACACTGAATCAAATTTTACTCTCATATCTCGTATTTCTTTTTGACGTTTTCGTCAAACGAGGGGCTTCTTTATTCGGAACAAGTATGTCCACACTGAGGGGATTCGTGTGGTGTGTTTTCGTTTTAAACTTATGATCAATGTTTTTATTCTCTTTAATACATGCATAATCAACTAATTGTTACATAATCCTATCATGGGATCAGAGTTTTTTGTGAGGCTTAGAAGAACCTCACAAAAAACTCTCTGCTTACGCTTAGACTTCGAAGCTTTGAGAATATTTGAAAAGATCAGAAACTGTGGGTAGACCCCACGCGTAGCTTGACTACGATGAGCGGCTCAACCGCTAAAACGATTACTACAAGGCCACATACTATACGGCAGCTAAACTGCAAAACACGGCAACACAGTGTGCCTAGACGATGATCTCAACGCCATCTCATGGTGGCTAAATATCTCTTAATGTTGCAGCTCTGATCGATCCCATGAAACATTTAACTAAAATCGTAATAGCTTGAATAATAAAAAACTATACGATTTAACAGGTAACAAATAAGGTGTTTGGCATTTAAACTAATCTACAAGATGACTTTAAGCAAGGTAATAGGAAAGGGAGTATTTAGTTCCCAAATCGCCAGGAGTCCAGAATAGAGGTTATCAACCGCGCCTCTAGATCGCGTTGCTTTTGATCATTTGTCCTGACGACCCCCAAACCGTACTTAATATTTGACTTGACCCAATGGATAGTATTTAAGACTGAGTTGGATTAAATTGCGTTGTTAAGGCTTAAATTCTTCAACATATTTTCTTAGCAAGTAGGTTTTGTTTCCAAATTGAACAGATGTGTCATAGATGGGGTTTGTTAAGTAGTTCGTAGCCTCCAATCTTGGTCAGAGCTTATTTTAGCGGCATGTTGCTCGTTGTCGTCAGTGATAGTACTGCGTACATAGCTGAATGAACAAATATATGAGTGCCTTGGAGGTTTCACAGCCTACACTGAAGTCGATATGGCGGTAGCGGCCGTCATGATGTCTACCCCTCACAACTTGCAGTGCAGTGCTGTATTCAATGGAATGTCGTTTTCGGGATGTGCCTGCGTCGCTTTGCTTTTGTGGTGGTGACTTTGCTTCGCCAGTTCCTCTCTTGGGAGAGCGAAGTGACGCTTCCGGCTTGACGTATTCGCATATTGTCGAGTTGGGTATGTCATTGCATCGGGTATTTTGTCATGTTCGAGGGTTTGTTGGCTGCGACTGCTGACTGCACTTGTTCTTGATGATGAGTTTCCTCCGTAGCTTCTCTTCGGTGTCTTGATGTCTCGTTTTGTTGATAGTGTGACGGGTTTCCGCTTTCGGGTGTTCGATGACTTCGGAGGCTCTTCATGATGCTTGAACTCACGATGACTGTTTCTCCGGAAGTATGAGAGGCGAGGTTTCCAGAGTAGATGTCGGTCCGTCTGCCTTCATCATTTCGTATTTAGGTGGCGTCTAAAGCTCGTGGTCTGCAACGTGAAGTCTGCTTACAATGCTTGAATGTACTCCTGATGGTCGTTCTTGTGGTTCTTGATGTCCTGACAATCGTTTCAATTGCAGCGACGTGGTATGTAGCGCCTGGCTACGGAGATTCACCAGTGCTACTATCCCAAGCGCGATAACGCTGCTGTGAATGACAGGATTGCTTTCAGGACACTGAGTGGCGGCAATCCCACGCAAGGTTGCCGGCCCTCCCCAAATTCTGACGAACTGCATGGCCGAGTTCTCAGAGTCCGTACAGCTGACGCTGGTCCCACGCAAGGCCGTTGTCTCCTTCATGAAAGCCTACTTCTTTGTGTTCGTCGGTGTACTAGCGACGAAGTAGCCTCAGCTGTGTTCCGTTGAGTTGTTTGATGGAAGAATTCTGCATAGTTCGGTCCGAGTTGTTGGGGCGAGGTTTCAAAGATGATGTTGGTCCTTCGGCCTTCTCCATTTCGTATTTTCTGCTCCAAGTGAGCTCGTGGTCAGCAATAATGCCTACATAGCTATAAAAACTCTAACTAGTCTGCCTTGATGTCTTTCGTGTGGTATCGTCCTCGTTTTCCGCTTGCGACGTCTTCTAAGGTGTAGAGATTGGTCCCGAGAACTTCCTTCACCACTGCTAGCACGAATTTCGGATCCAGTTTGCGCGTAATGTGGTCTACCTTCGATGATAGTGTAAACGATGTGCGCCATACCAAATCTCCTACCTTGAACTCTATTGCTCTCTTGCGTAAGTCGTACCGGATTTTGGATTTGGCGTGGTTGCTACTAATCCGCTTGACAACAAACTCCTGGATACGCTTCATTGAAGATAGTCGGAGGTCTAAGGCGACTTTCGGATCTTCATTTGTGTTCAAATCTTCTTGGACGTAGAGATCAGTGTGTAGGATCAATTCTTTTCCGAAGTTCGCAACGTGTGGACTGACTCCCGTTACGTCATGCTGAGCACTGTTTATTGCGGCACAGATTGATGGTAGATGCTCATCCCAGCTTCTATGATCTTCGTCAATCAATGCCCTTATGTATGTGATGAGTACCCGATTCACTCGTTCAGCGTTGTTGACCATAGGACAGTAAAACGCCGTCAGCATGTGCTCTATCCTATACTTGTTCAGCAGAGTTTTGAACACCGACGAAGTAAACTGTTTGCCATTATCCGACAGAATAATCCTGGGCCGGGAAAATTTCAGGAATACGTGATTCTCCAGGATTTCCACCATTTTCGTAGAGTCTGCCGATTTCATAGGGTGAACGACGATGTATTTTGTGATCCAATCTACTACAACCAACATCACTGTATTGCCGGAACGCGAACGCGTCAGAGGACCTACGAAGTCTACCGATATAAGCTCCCAAGGAATACGAGCTGGTTTCAGTTTTCCCATGGTCGGCATCATTTTTGAGTTTGGTGCTTTGCTGGCTTTACATGTGCTGCAACGTCTGACGTACTTCGCTATGTCTTCTGTCATTTTGGGCCAGTAAAAGTGTGCCTGAACCCTCTGAAACGTTTTTTGGAAACCCAGGTGAGCGGCTGAAGGAGCATCATGATTTTTCCGGATTATCTCTTCACGACTAGCCTTGGGCACCGCTTTCTTCCACCGATGTGAGGTAGAGCCCGACTCATCTTTGTATGTGCAGTTTTTGTACAGTTCCCCTTGTATGATCTGGTAGTCCGCGAAATGGTTAGGATTGCCTTTGACACCTTTTATCACCGCCTCATACCACTCATCTGCGTCGGTCCCCGACAGAGTCACCGTGTTAACAATTCTTGAAAGCGCATCAGGAACTACGTTCACCGAGCCCTTCCTGTAGTGAATCTCGAAGTCAAAAGCGTTTAACCGGATCAGCCATCTGCACATCAGCGCTGTTGGATTCTTCATCGTCATGAGGTAGCTAAGAGCAGAATGGTCACAGTATACGATGAAATGAACGCCTTCTACGTATCCTCGGAATTTCTCGATAGCTCTGATAACTGCCAGGCATTCCCGCTGCGTCACCGAGTATTTCCGTTCCGCCGTCGACAATTTTTGCGAGAAGTAACAAATCGGATGTTCTTGACCGTCAGTTTCCTGTGTGAGCACTGCTCCAATCGCCACATCACTCGCATCGCAAGCGATCGCAAACTGCTTCGTGTAATCCGGTGGCGCGAGAATAGGCGTCGATACTAATGCTGATTTGAGTCGTAGAAATGCTTCTTCCGCTTCAACCGTCCAACGAAACTTGTGCTTTACTTTGGTAAGCTCCGTGAGAGGCGCTGCTATCTCCGAGAAGTCTGCTACAAACCGACGATACCAGTTACACATGCCGATAAAGCGCTGCACCTCTTTCCTGGTTTTTGGAATCGGAAAATTGACTACACAGCTTGTTTTCTCCGGATCCACCATCCAGCCTTCTTGGTTTAACACATATCCCAGGTATTTTATTTCCTTCCTACAGAAACAGGATTTTTCAGCAGAAATTGTAAGATTCGCAGCACGAAGTCTCTTGGCCACTTCTTCAAGTAACTTTATATGCTCTTCAAAGGTCTCCGAACACACAATAATGTCGTCAAGGTAGTGGAAGACCTTTGGTTCCATATCCGCGAAGATGGTTACCATCACCCTCTCCAGTCCTTGGCTAGCGGTGCACAACCCGAATGGAACTACCTTGAACTGAAAATGGCCTCGCTGAGGTACCGTAAATGCCGTGAGTTGCCTTGAAGCTGTTTCCAGAGGTATTTGCCAGAATGCGTCCTTCAGGTCTATCGATGAAATGAATTTGCAGCCGCTGAGGTTGTTCATAATAGCTGCAATCTGCGGGATTGGATAACCTTCATTGATCATAATGGAGTTTAGGTGGCGAGCATCTAGACATATTCTGTACTGACCCGTCTTCTTTTTCACGGCTACCAGAGGGTTGTTCCACGGCGAAAAGCGAGCTTCTTCGATCACGTCTAGCTTTATCATTCGGTCCACTTCCTTGTTTACCACGCAATCCGGTAAGGTTGGTAATAGCAATACAGGGATTACTCGGGTTTTTCCATTGTAAGCGATAGGTAGACGAACAAACGTTTGGAAATGATGCTCCGTACCATCTGCAGTCTTAATTCCTCCAGCCAAAGATCCTTTCCTCAATTTAAGCTGCTCCACTAGCTGTACAAAGCTTCCTCCGAGAAGCGAACAGTTCGCCCCGCTGTCTAACAGGCCAGTAATGCTTTTTCCCAGGACTTCAATTACTGCATGCGGTCGATTGTCGTTGTCGAGATTGATAACTAAAGAGTTGACGTTGTTAAAATCCGGTATCTGGGAAGGATCATCAAAACATGGCGAGGAATTCGGTCCCTCCGTTACTGGTTCCCCGCCGGGGCGTTTCCCGAACGATGACGGCAACTTGGGCAGCTCCGTAACGAAAAACCTTTTTGCCCGCAACGATAGCAAAACAGTATCGCTTGCGGTTTGGAACAATCCATAAAGCGATGTCCCTCTTCGTCGCAATTCCAGCAAATCATTGGTGGTCGAGTGCTCACGTTCGTTGATTCTGGATGCTCCTGAACAGACACTGCAGGCCGCGATTGGTTTTCCCGCGTGTTTGTGGTGTTTTGTTCTCTGCGTTCAAATCTCACCCTCAATGCGTCGACCTGATGAATCAGATCCTCCAAACGTTCTTCCACCTTGCTGTTACTGTCGATCACCGACGGTTCACCGTACGAACTCATTGATTCTTCGTTTCTGCGACTATTAATTTCTTCTAGCATGTTGACTCTTCCGTAGCGCTGATTCAACGGAGCATTGCGATTAGCGCGCTGTACTGGCACTGGTGTAGCGAGCGATGGTTCTAACAGTGATGCTGCAGGAAGTAGCATTCGCCGCTGAAGCCGTTGGAGCTTTCTAAGCTCGTCGAATTCCTTGCTTGCTTCTACTAGCTGTTCAACCGATGCTGCTTGCTGTGCTGCCGCAACCGGAGCATATGTAGAGTTCATATTCTTCTTGATGATAAACAGTTTCTCTCTATCCGTTGCCGGGGGATTAGCGTAACTAAATAGTGTCGAGATATCTGCAAAGAAGTCGCTAAAGGTTTCTTGCTCTCCTTGGAACCGATGATACGCCTCAGCCCTCAAAATGTATGCGTAGCTGCTTGGTAAGAACTCTCCCCGGATCAATCGTTTGAAATCTCCCCAAGACCTCAAATCGCCTCTTAAAAACGCTCTAGCATACCACTTCAAAGCATCGCCCTTCAGTAAGTGCTTGATGTTCTGCAATAGCACCTGCTCAGGAACTTCTTCGGATAGTGCGAATACTTCCACGCTTTGAATGAACTCGTTTAATGATGTGCCATCCCTTTCGCCTTTGTAGAAGATCTGCCAATTGTGAATTGCCTTGCTTGAAGAACGTCGGTCTTCCCAACGCTGCTGTTGATAGGCCTCCTGTTCCCGACGCATGAATCGCTCCAGTAAGTCATCCCTTAATCGGCTGTATTCATTCCTCGTGGCTGCTTCTTCTGCTTGTTCCCTAAGAGCGTACGGTGGAGGAGCCGATTCGTCATCCGGATATTCAGGCTTCTCGTTGATCCTAGATGTGCGATGCTGACCCCTCTGCTGACCAATTCGCGGACCGAAATTGCTCTCTTCAGCCTCGCGCAGGTATGTTGCTGTATGGTGTGATTCATATGCGTTGCGCTCTCGGTCCGAAAGTCGCTGCCTATGTTGGTGTCTTCTCGGAACCGGTTCTTCCATAGCGGCAGCTCCGCTCACCCATGGTGAATTCCCTAAGTACGTGCTGTCTCGTTCTGAACTGAAGGAATTGGCTTCCGAAAGCGACGCCCTGCGAACTGACTTCTCCCTTCCGATGTCGACTGGATGATTCAGGTTGACGGAGGTCCTGTTCCTGGACTGCTTCGGTATGGTTCCTGTTCTGTTCGAGTCGGCCCGGGAAACATTCAGATCCGCTGCTGCTGCACCATTATCCTCACTAGCACTTTGCACTTGCCCACTTGCTTTTTTCCGCGGGTTGCTTAACACATCTTCAATGTCCTCTAACGAACATTGGATAAGAAGAGTAAGTGTTTCGTATGTATCGTTTAGTTTTGCCGGCGGTTCTATTATTGCTAATCGTTCACGATAGTGAATGAGACGCGACGTTGCTTGACGCATGAATTGGTAGTCCGCTGATTTAAAAGCTACTTTTAATCGTTCCAGCAAGTTATCTACGCGATCTTGACAAATGCGGATGTTTTGCTCCGCGTCCATAATGTGTGAAGAATTGTCATAAATTTTATTGTTTCTAATATCCTCTAGCATAATTTGCCTAAGCCTCAACGCTTTTGCTCTTCTAGGAAGAGAGCTTAAATTCGCTACATGACGTAGCGCCAGTTCATAGCTTACCTCGTCTTCGGAGAGACAAGCTGGATCCATATCCATTTCAAAAAAGGGTCTTATATTCTTAAATGCTAAATGCCAAACCTATAAATTTCAACATATGTTGCATAAAAAAAACAAATTACAACATATCAAACACCACAACAATCTAAATGTGGGTTAATTATTGTTGGGCGCCACTGTAATAGATTTTCTTATTCGATAATATAATTTGCTGAAAGTGCCAGAGGTACCGGGCTAGCCTCGCACTAATGATAAAATTGGCCACAACAAAACAAAACTTAACTTTCATTTTTGCATGTATTCGAGTAAAGAGATATTGTAAACTCACTTGATCCTAGTTGTCATCAGCTGACACGGGTTCGAAGAGCGCCTGCGCTCGAAATGCTGCCTCGATGTATGCTGCATGTTAGCACTGGCGACGTGTTGACCTCGAACGGATCCTGAAGCTGCCCGACGACCGTGGGGATCGTGTTGGTCATTAGGCAAACTTGATGAATGTCGTGGACACCCCGTTCATGCAAAATCCTCAGCTCTCCTTTTGACTCGCGACAACTACGAGTGTCTTGCACTGCTGTTAATCTAAGCAGCGTTCTCCTCGACGATGTTCCTCGGGTGCGACGTGTGTGCGACTACGACGACTGCAAGTGCACGCCCACGCGTGCCCTGAATCACGACTGCCGACTTCGAATGTGCCACACTGGCAAATCAATAACGCCAGACGAACTCGCCTTAGCGCGGCACGGCAACTCGTAGACTTTTCCGATGAACGCACGCAACGCTGTGATCTTCGGTGAAGTGCTCGGGCGACCAGGGGATGACAGGTAGGGTCCGCCTCGCACTGCTTACCAGATGATTATTTGACGGAAAATCTTTCTCCCGCGACGCTTTAAGCTTTGCGTGAGTGTTCGAGCGGCCAGATGACGACAGTAAGGCTCTGCCCAAGCACCTCACGCACCTTTCCAATTGCTCGGCTGACACTCCGGGTGCGACCCACAAAGGACCACACAACGGGTTTCACCTGGCACTGTTCACCCGGGTCTTTGAAATTCCGCCTGGTTCGGACGCGGACGACAATGTGGAAACAGCACGCCGCGGACAGATCGACACCACCTGCGGAATAAAGCCAAAGGCGTAGCAAAACAAAACCCTTTGGAAAAAGCACGTTAATTGCGCATTCTTGAACGGTTCCTCTAGAGTTGCCTTACCCGATATCGGGGCTATTGTATGATCGGTATCCTCGCTTTTCCCAGGTGTTTTTTCCGGTGTCCCGTTTGGGAATCTAGGTTCGGATACAAAACGTGTGTTAGCGAATGTGGCGGTAACATTTTGAGGTTAACTCACCGAATTCCGCTACTGCTGGTTTCGCTCGACGCGCTAATTTTCCACGAGCGTGTTTTCCTGGCGTACGACTGTCGGAAGCGGGCCTTTTTGATCCGTGACCGGATTCGGATGGAGCAACCTGAGTAAATTACGGAACACGTTAGTGCACGTTGTTAGTGCGCAGCTCAAAAGCAACTCACCAGCAGCTTAGATGCCATCTGTCCGGCAAAACGGAAGCGGTAAACTGTTTGAAACAGCCGCAAAGATGATGGCACAACACCGCGCCCTGAGACACTTCTGTCTGCTGGTTGCCTTCCGGGAATTCCTGCGTCGGAGGCTGCCGCGTTTTTCCGGTCGAAACCAATCTGCTCGCGTCACTGCTTTTTCCGTTTTTTCTCCACACTGAATCAAATTTTAATCTCATATCTCGTATTTCTTTTTGACGTTTTCGTCAAACGAGGGGCTTCTTTATTCGGAACAAGTATGTCCACACTGAGGGGATTCGTGTGGTGTGTTTTCGTTTTAAACTTATGATCAATGTTTTTATTCTCTTTAATACATGCATAATCAACTAATTGTTACAACCTTTATGAGCTGTATCAAGTGCAGCTCATCAGCTATCGCGCGTTTCTTGTGATGTCCTTTCTTCCTATTCTTTCCTATCGTGTGAAGATCGTTTACTTTGAATGTTTTCCATGGAAATTACCTTGAGGAAGTGTTGTGCTCGACCATTATCTTATTGAATCATTGGAAGCGTGTTGGCCATCGCCTTTAACTTTTTATATATAAAAAAAAGAAGCTACCCACCCTTAAGTTTGTAACTCGTGGACAGCTACACTCAGTGGGTGGGAACATGGGAAGAGAGATTATGGTTGGACTCAGGGTCGTTACAGGAAAATTCACTACGTTACACCGTCTTCTGGAGTAACCTCACGCAAGGGATTCCAATAACAGCTAACATGTTTTTAAAGAGGTGCCGAAACGGGTGGGTACCTCTCATGCTATCAACCAGAGTCGGAAATTCAAAATATGAAAAACAATGCCTGTGAATTACTGAGCGAACCACCCTAGAGAGAGATTTGATAACCATTTTGGTTCGAAACTTTAACGAATCCCGGAAGTGTAAATCGATTACGGATTTCTACAGTTACACAATTTTTGGATGCGATTACAATAATGCTTAAGTTTATTTTACGGATGGGCCCTGGCATGACGTCACACACTATATACTTGCGGCTTTGTTTCTTCCTCGGCGTTTGTTGATCGCAGCGCGGCTACGATTCCTCTGTCGGCTTGTTATTCACCGTCTCAGCCAGTAACGGAGTCACCTGGCTGGGGACGACTGACATGCAAAATACCGCCCCAATACTTGCCGGTTCTAGCATAGTTGGGAACGGCCGGAAATAAAGCATGCTGGTATGATTGTTGTTTGTTGACCTTTCGACACCAGCGTCGGGCTAAAAGATGTTGTTTTGATGCTGACCGGTCCAAGACGAGGTTATGTTCGAGTCGATACCAAGTGCTTGCTCGACTCCGGTCTCGAACGGTGTTTTCTGTCCGGAACTGTTGGTTGCCTGGGGATGATCATGGTGTGGTTCGTAAGAACCAGCCAAACAGAAAAAGGCCCTTGTGGACCTACGCAAGGGTATTAAAAATAGTGTGCACGTCAATGTTTACATTGGTTTTGTTTTTACATGTGGTTCAGTCTTTTCAACAAATACATATTTTTAGATAACATTTTACCTTTTATCTGCAGTTTTACAATGTGCTTCGTTTTAATGTCGTTTTAACAGTTATTTATGCCTTTGTCACTTTCTTTTAACACGTTACATGTAATATAAATGTGGTTTTAATTCTTTTGTCAAACGCATGTTCATTTAATTTTCAGAACTATTACTAACCGTACTAACAAAGCAAATTTAACATAATTTAGCTTTACTTTTAACGTGTTGTGTTTGTTTTTCGCACTGTTTTTTGCTGTAATGTAAAGTAGATTTCAAGTAACGTTTTTACACTTCCTATTAGTTACGTTTTACTTTGAAAAACACAAGTCGCGCACAACTGCTCCCTCAGGCGATCACGAACAGAAAGGACAGGAAGCGGATAGCCGCTAAAGCGCTAAGTGGAATTTTCTACATCCAACCAACACACATACATTTACGGTAACACAAACAATATTAGTGTGTTGTTTTCTGGGTGACCACACTTCCCCGCCTGGGCTCCGAAAACACACGACGCCTATGGATTTCCCCTGAGAAGACGATGTGAGATCTTGGGACGGGATGGCAGTCGGTCAAGGTTTTGATCTGTTTGGATAACTGTTGTAGGGTTCACTTAATAGGACAGGGATAAGTCAATTTTGTGACAGAGTCACATTTACAAAAGTAACGAACGGTTACAAGTTGTAAGGCTAATTAACAGCAAAGGCTAAAAGCTGCGATCTGCTGTACCTTTCCAACATACAAGTCGGGCATCGTCAAATCGCCAAAATTGGAAGCAACATAGGCGATTTTTTTTTCGTGAATTTACAAGGTCATTCTTCCCAAGACCGATCACGAACAATTCTTACGTGGATTATGTCAAAAAAAAAATGCACACCAAATTTTGAATTGCTGGAAAACAGCAATTTTTTCAGATTTTTTCTTTCCGAAACAATAAGCAATATGAAAAGAAAATTTTTGTACCTACAGTACATTTAATGTTCGGTTGAAATCAAGGGTATTTTTAGATCTCGAATAATTTAACCCTTTTCGCATGAAAATGTTGTTCAAAAAGCTGCTGATTTTCCCAAATCCAATCATGTGAAGTGCATTTTGAGGAACGTTTCAATTTGTTGAAAAATAATTTCGTTTGAATAATGTTCGCTTCATTAAAAAACTTTTTGAGCATGAATGACACAAGTGCGTTTAAATTCCTGGTAAAAAAGAATTTAAAAAGTCATAAAAAACATATAAAGCTTAGTTCTTTTAGAAATGGGACACTTTCATTTGCTAATAGCTCGTTTACTAGATATCGGATATTCAAAATTTGGACAGCGTTTTGTTGCCTGTAAAAAGTACTATTCGACCTATTTTTTTCAAAATTTTAAATTGACGCGTTTTTGAATTATGTACGATGCAAGAGAAAAAGAAAAAAATAATTTTGCACAGTTTCCATTAAAATTCGTCATTATCCAATTGTTAGCTGACAAAACCGTTGATTATTCAAAGAATTACTGAGTTTTTGTGGTGAATAAGTATGTAAACACTGTCAATAATGTCCACAAAGTTCAAATCAAGCATTGGAGTGAAGCACAAGATCGGCAACTACGGTTGAGGGTAATCTGGGAAGTCAAGTCTCATACTAGTATTTTTAATTTTCAAAAAACGAAAAACTAAGGGTAGATCGCTGAAATGTCTAAAACAATTTTCTCCGATAAGCTGAAAGTGTTGCCTAATGATAACTCATTCAAACCCAACCTCAAACAACCATTTTTTGCTAGTTCCAGAGCTCGTAAGCTGTATAGCCGGTACCGAAGCTATGGGACAGATGATTTCTGATGAACGACAAAACTTATGAAATACCCTATTTTAAATAAATTCCAGCGTTTGAATCCTAACCATGTCTGCTCGTTGCAAGATCCCGAGTATATTAAAGTATGTATTTGCTGGTTATTCTGTATCAAATTATAATGATTTGCTAGAATTCTTCTCCTGCGAAAAAAAAACAAAAATTTTCAAAACGAAACTTTGGTTTTCGCTGTTATTAAAAGCCAAAAAAGAGTAATCTTGTATGTTCCACCCGCAACCTACGATTTATACTAACCGATTTTATCTTATTATAACATCTTATGATGGTTTTACTTCGTTATTGTCAGATTTTTCCAGGAGAAATTCCATTAAAAACGTTCAAAAATGTGGTCGAAAATAATCAAATTTGTTCATATCGAAACTACTGTATCCACTAAAATGCTTCCAGTTTCTTTTAAAAGAGAAGTATTGGATCAAAAAGTATCAGAAATTGAAGAAGGAGGGTGAAGCCATCTAAAATATAGATTTGACGAAGTATAAGTTGGAAAAACTGATCAATACCATGACTGAAAAAAGTGTGCGCCGGCCAATGGGAGATACCAAGAATAAAACAGAAATTTCTCTAAGAAAAAACTATAAATAATTTATTTGAAATTTTTTCATGGAATATCATAACATTACCTTCATTTTCTTCAAAGAAAGTATTTCGATCAAACGAATGGTTTTTGAGATACACGCATTCGTAACTGTCCCATTTCTAAAAGAACTACGCTTTACTTACAGTCATTCTAGCTGAGTAGCTCGAACAGTGCGGATGTGCTTTTTTATCACTGCTGTACCGAGGTGTTTTTTTTTCTCGCTAAGTCGGAGTGAACCAAGTGAAGTTTTATGGTTTCACGCGGAATTGTTTTCTTTCCTGCTGGTTCGGTTGGTGCTGTGTTTTGTCTGCAAAAACAATTGGCATAAACGTTCAACAGCCAAATTGTTTTCCATCACCATCTCCATCATCATCTGCCAAGGCCATCAGTGCATTTCGAGACGTCTCCCTTCGCCCTGATTATCCGGGATTTGGACCCCGTTGGGGCGGTTGCTCGGTGGATTCGGATTTGATTGCTGTAACCGGGCGAGACAGAACGGCCCAAATATTTAATGTGCATCGATCGACATCCATCTTGTTTCGACGGAGGACCACGTGGTTGATGCAGTAAATGAAAGTGAAATAAAACAATAGCCCCAGAAGTGCTTGAAAGATTGTGAGTTAATACTTTTTCTTTTTTCACTTTTCTTGATCTATATTTTCTCTTTCTATTTATATTTTGACAATTTTGTGCTTCGCTTATATTTTCGACGCGGAGGGCATTCGTGTCCCCGTTGAGAAATATGAGCGAAGGCGGGAGGTCTCACCCCTCAACTGGTAGTGATGGGGATGTCGTTTACGAGAATGAGGAGCATCTGGAGGATCCAGATGCTGCTGGTCCCTCAAATGTAAATGATTCTCAAATGGACGATAATTCTTCATCTTTAGCACTGAAGAGTGGAACAACCCGGCTCCGAAAATATGATGACAGTTCATCTTCCGCTGGACCTTGGGTGGTTTTCATCCGGCCCAAAAAGAACGGCAAACCTCTTAATGTGGTACAGATCACCAAAGATCTGGCGAGGTGGCCCTCTGTAACCAGTGTTACAAAACTACGTCCAAATAAGCTGCGCGTTCTTGTGGCTAATTCGAAAGCTGCAAACGATATTGTTGCCAGTAATTTTATAAACCTTGAGTATCACGTCTACATCCCGTCTCGAGACGTAGAGATTGAGGGCGTGATCACAGAGATGAGTCTGGAGGCTGATTACGTGAAATCCAACGGCGTTGGTAAGTTTAAGAGCCTTGATTCGGCTTCGGTCGAAATCTTGGACTGCCGACAACTCAGAACTGCCAACGTCGTAAACGGAGTCAAAGTGTACTCACCTTCAGACTCATTTCGTGTTACCTTCGCGGGTACCGCCCTCCCTCACTTCGTCTTGATTGACGGAGTTTTAAGGCTTCCTGTGCGACTCTTTGTGCCTCGACCCATGGATTGTAAAAATTGCATCAAGTTGGGGCACACAGCGTCGCACTGTTGCAATAAGCCACGCTGTCCCCAATGCGGGGAGATTCATGGGGCTGGAGCGTGCTCAGCAATAGAGCAGAAATGTGTCTATTGCGGGGGCTCACCTCATGAGATCTCCTCGTGCGAGGCATTTAAGAGTCGCTGGGATAAACAGAAGCGCTCTTTAAAAGAACGATCAAGACGTTCTTATGCCTCTATCTTAAAGAGCGCTTCTCCACTGGCCCAACCGCATTCGAGTAACATTTTTTCTGTGTTGCCAGTTGACAACGAAGAGACGACTGATGAAGACAACCCATTTATTTTTGTTGCGAACTCCCGGAAACGTGTAAAAACAACATCAAAGACACCCAAGATTCCCAAAAAGATCCCTATAATAAGTCCTCCAATAAGCCCCCCTAAAAAACCTATTGCTGCAAAACAAAAAAATCAAACTCCCCCTGGATTCCGCACGATCTTTTCACCACAAATCGATCCAACACCAGCAGGGACCTCAAAGACCCCCATAACTAATGAGGTTTTGTCTGATTCATCTTCCCAGCCGGGACTGTTTAAGTTGACAGATATCCTAAACGGTATTTTCTCGTTTTTTAACATCTCTGAATCCATCAAAGGTATTGTTAGTGCAATGCTTCCTGTAGTGAAGACATTTTTGAAGCAATTGATGCAAACTTGGCCCCTCATTTCAGTGTTTATCTCTCTCGATGGCTAATTTAAACCAAGAGGTCGGAGATATCACTGTTTTACAGTGGAATTGTCGTAGTATTATTCCTAAACTGGATCCGTTCAAATTCCTTCTTCATGAAATTAGTTGCGATATTTTTGCCCTTTCAGAAACATGGCTTTCTTCTCAATCAAACATCTCATTCCACGATTTTAACATTATCCGTTTGGATCGCAACGATTCTTATGGAGGGGTGCTTTTGGGGATCAATAAGCGCCACTCCTTTTATAGAATCCACCTCCCTTTATCAGGAGGAATTGAAGCTGTTGCATGTCATATAACTATAAGAGGTAAGGACTTATGCGTTGTCAGTTTGTACTGGCCTCATAGAGTTGCAGTGGATCGAAATCACCTAGAGGACCTGTGCTCAGTGCTTCCTGAGCCAAGGTTGATCCTGGGTGACTTCAATTCACATGGAACTGTCTGGGGAGAACAAACTGACGATAGTCGTTCTACTCTTATTTATGACATTTGTGACAGTTTCAATTTAACAATTTTGAACACGGGTGAAAAAACACGGGTACCTAAACCCCCTGCAAGACCAAGTGCAATTGACCTCTCACTCTGCTCAAATTCACTATCATTGGATTGCCAGTGGAAGGTTATCCCTGATCCCAATGGTAGTGATCACTTGCCAATCAAAATTACAATCACCAATGGGGCCAGCACTTCAAATTCAACAAATATGGCATATGACCTTACAAGACACATCGATTGGAAAAAGTACTCGGACGAAATAACAGATGCCATTAATTCTATGAATGTTTTACCTCCTTTGGAGGAGTATAACTTTCTTTCACATTTGATCCATGAAAGTGCACTTTGCGCTCAAAAAAAACCCATCCCAGATTCATCTGTTCTTCGAAGGCCCCCAAATCCATGGTGGGACCAGCAGTGTTCCAAGCTTTATAAGGACAAATCAAAAGCATTCAAAGATTTTCGAAAACATGGAACCCTCGTCCTTTTTGAATCATATGTTTCCCTTGAAAATCAGTTCAAAAAATTGATCAAAGGGAAGAAAAAGGCGTATTGGAGGAATTTTGTGGGTGGTTTATCACGGGAAACATCCTTGAGTACCTTATGGAAAGTGGCACGAAGCATGCGCAATCGATCATCTACAAATGAAAGTGAAGAAAATACACATAGATGGATATTAAACTTTGCACGGAAAGTCTGCCCAGATTCTACACCTGTACAAAAAATAATCCGGAACGTGCCTCCTGATAGGTGTGGTCTGGATTCCAGCTTTTCGATGGTCGAATTTTCACTTGCCCTCCTCTCTTGCAACAATTCAGCTCCGGGAATTGATAAAATCAAATTTAACTTGTTGAAAAACCTTCCGGACGCCGCCAATTTGTCTGTGCCGCCAAGTTTCGCTTGTTAAATTTATTTAATCAATTCTTGGAGAACAACATTGTTCCCCAAGAGTGGAGAGAAGTGAGAGTTATCGCTATCCAAAGGCCCGGAAAACCAGCGTCCGATGCGAATTCGTACCGTCCAATAGCGATGTTGTCTTGTATACGCAAGTTGATGGAGAAAATGATTTTGTTTCGTTTGGATAAATGGGTTGAAACAAATGGTCTCCTTTCAGATACTCAATTTGGGTTCCGAAGGGGCAAAGGGACAAACGATTGTCTTGCTTTGCTGTCTTCAGAGATACAAATGGCGTACGCGAAACGTGAGCAAATGGCTTCGGTGTTTCTAGACATAAAGGGAGCTTTTGATGCAGTATCAATAGAGGTTTTGTCAGACAAGTTGCATTCCCGGGGTCTGCCTCCACTATTGAACAACATCTTATACAGCTTGCTTTGTGAGAAACATCTGAACTTTGCTCACGGAGATATTGCAGTTAGAAGAACCTCTTACATGGGTCTCCCACAGGGTTCATGTTTGAGTCCACTTTTGTACAACTTTTACGTAAGTGACATCGACAGTTGTCTCTCTGAAGGCTGCACTCTAAGACAACTTGCAGATGACGGCGTGGTGTCTGTCACAGGATCTTCTGAGTCTCATCTGCACAGACCTTTACAAGATACTTTGAACAGATTGTCTTCCTGGGCTTTGGGGCTTGGGATTGAGTTTTCCCCTCAGAAAACGGAGATGGTTGTTTTTTCTAAGAAACATAGACCTGCTCAACCTAAGCTTCAACTCCTGGGCAGAACGATCACTCAATCGAGGTGTTTTAAGTATCTTGGGGTTTGGTTTGATTCCAAGTGTACCTGGAGGGCCCATATTGAGTATCTGAAAGGAAAATGCCAACAAAGAATCAATTTTCTCCGATCAATCACTGGCACCTGGTGGGGAGCCCATCCAGAAGATCTTTTAAAATTGTATCGAACAACTATTCTCTCAGTGATGGAATATGGTAGCTTCTGTTTCCAGTCAGCTGCCAAAACTCACCTCATTAAACTCGAGCGTATCCAATATCGTTGTCTCCGCATCGCTTTGGGCTGTATGCCCTCAACGCATAACATGAGTCTCGAAGTTTTGGCAGGAATACTCCCACTAAAAGATCGATTCAATTTACTATCACTCCGGTTCCTCATCAGGTGTGAGGTCATGAACCCATTGGTTATTGTAAATTTTGAAAGGCTTCTTGAGCAAAATTTTCAAACCAGATTTATGTCTATATACCATGTCCTCATGTCAATGCAGGTAAACCCTTCTTCGTATTCTCCTGCTCGTGTTTGTAGCCCAGACTACGATGATTCTTCTGTCCAGTTTGATTTGTCTATGCAGCAGGAAATTCGTGGAATCCCGGATCCGCATCGTCCACTTCTGGTTCCAAGAATTTTCGAAACTAAATATAGACACGTCGATGCTGATAAAATGTACTTTACTGATGGATCACTTATAGAGGAATCAACAGGATTTGGAGTGTTCAACGAAATATCTAGCGCCTCTTACAGCCTCGAGTCACCATGCTCTGTGTATATAGCAGAATTAGCAGCAATTCATTGGGCGTTGGACAGTATCGCTTCAAGGCCAGTTGGGCACTACTTTATTGTAACGGATAGTCTGAGTTCTGTTCAAGCAATTCACTCAATAAAACCGGGAAAGCACTCACCATACTTCTTCGAGAAGATACGGGATAGTTTGAGTGCTTTATCAAAACGTCGCTTTATTATCACCTTTGTTTGGGTTCCCTCCCATTGCTCGATAGAGGGTAATGAGAAGGCAGACTCTCTGGCAAAGGTGGGGGCGATGGAAGGCGACACGTATCAGCGTGAAATCGCCTTCAACGAATTTTACTTTTTAGTTCGAAGAAACTCTCTTGTCAACTGGCAGCGCAAATGGGACGAGGATGAGTTGGGTCGGTGGCTGCACTCGATTATCCCAAGGGTAAGCCTTAAACCATGGTTTAATAGATTGGACCTGAGTCGAGATTTTATTCGTATATTTTCCCGTCTCATGTCCAATCATTATTCCTTAGACGCGGTACTCTATCGTTTTGATATTGCTGGCAGCAATTTGTGTAGTTGCG
The DNA here is from genome assembly GCF_029784155.1 of Uranotaenia lowii. NCBI lineage: Eukaryota > Metazoa > Arthropoda > Insecta > Diptera > Culicidae > Uranotaenia > Uranotaenia lowii. The sequence continues at coordinate 232,185,685 of NC_073693.1, read as the reverse complement.
GCCAAGGTTACCACGACATCGAGCATATTGTTTGGTCGTGCGAGGTCCATCTTGTCGCTAGAACGAATTTGATAGACTCCCTTCGGGCCCGAGGAAAACCACCCTATGTTCCAGTGAGAGATGTGCTGGCTGTCATAGACTTGGACTACATGTTTGAAATATACCTTTTCCTAAAAGCTATTGATCTTCGTCTATAATTCTTTTTATTTTCATATTTCCCTATCTATCTTCTTTTTTCTTTAAAAGTGACTTAGATATAAGCACACAATTGTAATCAAACAAAACGAGTTTGGCTCCTTAAAGCCTAAAGGTACGAGCCGTTTCAAATAAAGAATTTACAAAAAAAAAAAATATACTTACAGTCGAACCTGGAAAAGCGAGAGTTCAAATGACTAACCATTTTTTCGTCCACACTTTCCCACATTTCCAGGTTCCCTTTTATAAAGTAAGGAACACTAATTTTCTAAGTTAAGCCAGGAAAATGAATCTCGCTTGTAGAAGTTTTACATTTTCACCAAAGGAGGTTTTCTGGTATAAAAAGCTTGGGACTTGGTGATTTTCTCACTTAAAGAGGTAGCTAGCCTAACCCGACTGTTTGCTTAATTTATGCAACAAATTGCAGAAGGATTTTTTTAAATGAATAGGAAGCAAATTTGAGCAAAAAAACTGTTTCAAAACCAAGCGGAAACAACAGCTTCGTTTAGAGGGGAAGAACAGAATTCGTGTAAATCGCATGGTGGCACACAATGCTAACTTTTTTTTTTCTAAAAAAAATCTTTTCCTGTTTGTATAAATTTGTAGTATAAATTTAGGCGTTTCCTACACCCAAAATAATTTAGAAATTTATTCTACGGTATTTTTCACGTAAACGAAGATTTTGTTGCATCTGATCGATTCTACGTGATTTTGTAATACCTTCATTCCTTCCTCATAGACGACACATGAAATTCACGTAAAGTCTTAGTGAATTCAATTTTTTCATTTTTCTCAAGCGTATGGTTGAAAATTCTTATTAGAAAAAGCATTTGTCAGCCAGTTGATTTTGTTAGCCGTCGTCAAAAATGTTTTTTGTCAGTTGACAAAGGAATTTGTTTTCAATCGTCTTGAATCTTGCATATGTCTTCTGGTAAGTGCAAAAGATGCTACATTATAACTATTTAATTTTTGATTTAACATCTTTCAGTAATCGCTGTGGCTGCAAGTGCCCTTTCGTTGGAACTGGTGGTGGTCATTCGTTCTTTGGTTCGAGTCCCACCGTAGGATGTCCGGGTTAAACGCAACGAAATTACGCAAGGTAAATTATTTATCAATATCATTAATTCTATTTGTATTATTGATTTTTTTTTCTATTTTCTACAGGATCCCACAAAGCAACTCGCCGGCCAAAGGTCCCGCATTTTGTTTAGATTACGAATTAAGTATAGTGTGTGGCGAAAGATAATAAAAATAAATTTTATTTACGATAAATTCATTTTATTTTCATTTTACTGCCCAGAATAAAGACTTAAAAATTAGTAGAAGAGATCCAAATATCATTTAATAGCTAAACAAATTTTTCATAGCTTCCATCCTCATAACATGTTGAACGTACTAGGAATTCACGTAAGTTGTACGTGATGTTCATAGAGCGAAAATTCCTATTAGGGGAGCGTTTATTTATTTTATTCGTACAAGTTACGTGAATATCAATTGGATAAAAATTATGTAGTTTTTCACGTAGCAGCTACGTGCATATTATTTTGGGTGTAATAGATCTTCAAAAACTTATTTACACTGAACCCATAAGAACTCGTGAGTTTATAACAAAGCTATGTTACAATCAAAAATTTTCAACAAAAAGACATCCTAGACTGAAGTTTTCCAGATAAATAATTTAAAGATATTCATTTATTCAAAAGAGAAAGGATAATCCCACACAAAAATCGTATTTTTCGACTTGAAACCACGATCAGAAACAAAACACAATTTTTAAAATAAATATTTATTATCATCTAGCTTCAAATAACCCCAGGTTGGTAGTCCCTATCATTAGGATCGTCTGCTTTAGCTGCTTCATCCTCAATATCACTGTCGACGGCCGTCAGGGCTGCCATTTTCCTAGCTACAACTTTCCCGCAGTTTTGTTCCGGCGCAATGTGCCTCGGCGGGTAATGTCCCTCGGGCAGATGCAAATTCAGCGCTTCCTCGTAGGTTCGTGTGACCAGTGTTCGTTCTGTAAAGCGGCAAACTTTGTCAAGTTCGGTGGCGGGCACTGGAAGCGAGCCCGGTTCCTCTTTTATCGTCGCAGTACTAGGTTGCTGCTCTTTGGGCTTCACAAATATACGTTTCATTTTAAGCATCTTATCGCTCTGACCTGCGTATTTGTATAGCTTATCCGGATTTGCTCCGTATAAAGGATCAATTTTACTCTTCTCGAACGGATCCTCTTCCAGGAACACATTTGTTCCTAGCGGATAATCATAGGTTCCTTTGTAAACATCTTCATTAATCTGAATGACCGGATGCTCGGTTTCGATACCGACGACTTTGATACGAACATTTGGATCAACCAACTCCTTCCGGCTCAAGTGATTATCAAAGTCCACAAACAAAAGTACCTCTTCGCTGACGTAGTTCACAGGATCGTCTTCGTCGCTTTCCTCGTCGGGGTTCAGACCTGCATCCAAAACCGGGTCCTCTATCTCGAATTGGTCGGACAGATCGTCGTCCCCACGATCCGATTCAATCTTCAGTTCAGCCATGGTGTCCAGAATTGAGACTCTATAAATTGATAACGAAAATTTGTTTTGCACAATGTCTTGGTTTTGAATATCCAGATTTTCACAATAACAGAGCTTTTAGCAGATTTTTTTTTTTTTTTTTTTTTTTCCTTTGCTTTTTGGACTGGGACCAAGGTTGGTCCATCTCGTCTGTATTTTTGTGTATTCATGATCATGTTGTTTCCGACGTCTTGTCGGTTTCTAGATTTGAATGTTCACTTCTTTTAAGAAATTTGTTATTTCTTTCATATCCATTTCACATTCGTCTCTGAATATATTTTCCAGGGGTTTAACATATTCTAAGCAATTGTAGTCCAGCAATTTGGACAGAATTTTAAAAAATAATCTAAATAGAAACACCGCTCAAATTGTAAATAAAAACATCCATGACAGTTCTATGAGCCGGGATATTTTCTATCGACAAAAATATCGATAAGGGAAATTTTTCGAAAACAGTCTGCATCATTTAGAGGTGCCAGGTGTTCTGATTTATCAGGATTTGTCCTGATTTTCGATAGACCGTCCTGATTTTTCAAAAACTCTCGAGTTGTCCTGATTTTTGAAAATTGGTCCCTAAAATTTGAAGAGTATTTTTCAAATTCAATTTTCATTCTTCCACCGATAATTCTTCCAAAAATACGCAATATTCATGGAAATCAATTTTATCAGATATTTCACATAATAAATTTATTTTTATTTTTTACTTTTAGAGTTACTTCTGAATGATGAGGAATCATAGATTTTTTCAAACATGAATCGTTCGAACGTCTGAAACAATCGTCGCTTGGAGGAGAAATTTGTCTTATAAAGCTTCGTCCACACTCGACAACTTGAATTGCGATTTCGGTTGATGAAACTTGTTTATGTTTACATTTGGGTTGCTGGCTGAAAGTCTCCCATACTTGTCGGGAGACTTGAGACCAGAGGTCGGCATTAAAACGCTGTTCGCTAGTTAGTCCGCTACATTTTTGTTTGTACACTTATTTTTTAACTTTATTTTAAGAGAACTTACGGCTCAAAAAGCATTCCTGCTTGAATAATTGCACCTTGTGGAGTTTGTTCATCCGTTATTTCAACAAAAATCCCGTAAGAAAATAAATTTGTCATCAAAAAAGTAGCGGACTAATTAGCGATTAGCGATTTAACGCCAGACACTTCAAAAAAGCATGTATCAGCATTCTTCCTTGACTGATTACTTGTGGTGGAGTTTGTCTATCTGCTAGTACAAAATTTTGGTGAAAAAATAAATGAAAAAGATAATTATCTAACAATAACGGAGCACACAAATTAGCGATTAGCGCTTTAATGCCGGACACTGCTTGAGACATGTATATCTTCGTCTAGTTCAGAATGTAAACGTAAACAAGTCTCAGCAACCGAAATCGCAGTTCAAATTGCCAAGTGTGGACTAAGGCTTAAGGAACACCGAAATTGACAAGCCAGGTTTTGTTTAGTTCGAAATCCATTAACTGAATTAATACATTAAAAAAGTTTAAATTGATTGTTTTATTAATCAAAATACATAATGCAATATAAAACATCATTTTAAGTGAAAATCTCGGATTTTCAAATTTTGTTTCATTCGACGTAATGAAAGCTCACGCGAGAATTATTTATTTCTGTATTTATTGTTTAATAATTCTTCATCGTTTTTGGAGCAATTTTCAGATCATGTATTTGAATTTTCTGCAGAAATTTAGTCAGCCTTAATTTTTTTTTTCACATTAAAATTATGTGTCAAAATGATTACTTTTATTTGACTCAAATAAATTAAATATGTCGAACAATTCCCAAACCGTATGTGTGGAAAAACATACTAGCTAAGTGTGGTTTTTTGCAGTGTGCATACTTTGATTATTGAATCAAAGTTATATTATTTCAGTCGTTCATCAATAATTAAAAAATATAATCTTGAGATGAAAATTATGGAAATCGTTATTGTTCTTCTTGCTGCATGCGAGAAAGCAGCTGTTCTCCACCAATTCTTTAAAATTTTGAATTAAATTAATATTGAGTTATGAAAATCTTGAACAAAAAAAGTTATCATACATATTTTACTTAAAGCAAACTCGAAAATTACTCCCACAATAAAATATATTTTGGGAAATTTTCAACCACGCGGCAAGTTTTTTGGTTTCCCTTTTATTTCCCCTTTTATCCCTTCGCTTTCGAACTGCCATCGATTTCACATAAAAAAAAACATCAGGCCTAAAAAAATACTGTGATGTGCTTAGGTGCAGTAAAGAAAGGCGAGCGATAAAACTGTAGTGTCGAAAAAGCTAAATTTACTGCTCTCCTGCCATCCCGATTGGATTACTAATTCCTAAACACCTTTGCGAGGATTTCGCTACGTTTTTCCGTTTGCCGTCAGCGAAGTTTGGAATCGATAAAAAACGGAAAGAGTGCGGCCAGATTTTTCTGGGGTGTTTCACTGCTGCTGCTGCCGATTGCGAAAGTCATAAAATCGAATTTGCCAATTTTTTTTTCTTTCTGGAGACGGTAACAAAGCAAGGTGGAGACCTCCCGCGAGTTTTAGGTGCCGATTGTTCCCCCGATGGATCGACGAGCGATCGCTGACGAACAGTCCGGAACAACTCAGTGCGGCCGATGATACGCTTCGAAGCGGATTATCCTTTGGTGTTACACCAATATCGGCAGTGGCCTCGAAGTTTAGACGTCACTGATTAGTGTGGGTGCGTAAGTGTGTGTGGGTGCGTAAGTGTGTGTGTGTGCACTCGCGTTTGTGCCTTACCGTACAAAATCTGATCTCTCGACGAAGGAAACAAACAAAAACAAAAGGCGTTCCGCGATGTCCGGCCAAAGCTCTATCGGAACCCGCATCAACATGATCGAGGCAAAGCTGCAGGGTCAAACGTTGGGACCTCCGCTTTCGTTGCCTCCAACGGGGGCAAACGGAAATGGAACCGGTGGACCTTCGCCTAGGCCGACTCCGACTCTTAACTTTACCCGGGGTAGCTCCGGAGGACGTGGACGTAAGCTTATTTTATGATAAAATCCTTCTTTTGAAATTCATAATTTTTCACAATATTTAAATTAACACATCATTGTCCATGTCCAGAACTTGCATTCACTTACAGTAAAATAAAACGTTTCGTAAATTGTAATTTTCATTTTTTATCCTTTTATTTGTTCCATAATTTTAGGGTAATAAAATAGCAAGAACAATTTTTAAATTTTTGTGGAAGGGTTTTTTTTTAATTCAACAAGTTTTGATATTTTATTTTTCATCTTAAAGTCAGGAAAAAAAATGATTCACACTTTAAAATTAAAGTTAAAACTAAAATGAACGTTTGTTTATTCCTTTTAGGACCGATGATGTTGCCGTTGCCAGTACTGTCTGGCAATCAGCGCAGCGAATCGGAAGCCCGGTTCCAGAAAATTATCGAAAAGAGCGGAATGCTTAAAATTAACGATCAGATCTACAAAACGACCCTTGCCGATATGGAGGATCTTGGTGAGCTGGGCAGCGGAACGAGTGGGCACGTGGTGAAAATGAGACACAAACCTAGCGGGGCCATCATTGCCGTCAAGGTAATATAAATATTTGAGGTTTTTACACATTAGAAACATCAATCCTAATATTCTGAACTTCTATCATCTAGCAAATGCGTCGTACCGGAAACGACGAGGAAAACAAACGGATCATTATGGATCTCGACGTGGTTTTAAAGTCGGAGAACTGCCGTTACATAGTGAAATGTTTGGGCTGCTTTATTACCGATGCGGACGTTTGGATCTGCATGGAACTGATGACGACTTGTTTCGACAAACTGCAGAAGAAATCCAAAAAGCCTGTGCCAGAAAAAATCCTCGGCAAAGTGACCGTAGCCACGGTGAATGCACTTTCGTTCCTGAAAGATCAGCACCAGGTAATCCATCGAGATGTTAAACCTTCAAACATTTTGATCGACGATCGGGGCAACATCAAGTTGTGCGATTTTGGAATCAGCGGTCGATTGGTCGATTCAAATGCCAAAACCCGTTCCGCCGGATGCGCCGCATACATGGCGGTAAGTTTCACACTTGTTTTAAATTCGCTTAAACTGAAGATTAATCTGGTCCAATATTACTATCCTTTTTAGCCTGAACGCATCGATCCCGCCAACTCCGAGTATGACATCCGAGCAGACGTGTGGTCCCTAGGAATAACACTGGTCGAACTGGCAACAGCTCTTTTCCCGTATCGCGGTTGCAAGACCGATTTCGAAGTTCTCACCAAGGTGCTTACTTCGAACCCCCCTCGACTGCCCGACGATCAGCAGTTCTCGCCCGCATTTCAAGATTTTGTACGACTCTGTCTACAGAAAGACTACCAAGATCGGCCGAAGTATCGGGATTTGCTGCGTCACCCGTTCATAATGCAAGCCGAGCAGGACTCATCGGTCGATGTTGCCGGCTGGTTCCGCAACGAAGCGGTGGGCTGCGGTATCCAGCTCACTACACCGCAGCTCATCGCGTCCGGTTTAATGCCTGCTCCCATTGGAGCGCTGACTTCCACCATGTCATCCGGTAGTAATAGTTTGCAGAGGCCTTCCTCATCGGCGTCGGATCAAAATAGGTAAGTGACTCCAATTACACTTGCCCCTATTGCATGTTTTTCTTTAGCGAAAATCAGATTTACAGTTTTTATTGAGATTTCGTTTCAACTTTTGTTAAGCCTTTCTTACTTCCTGCTTCATTACTTTATTTTGGAATGTTTCAGAGATATAAAATTTTTTATTAACAGCATTGTTTTTAATCTGCGCCATCCTAACTATACTTACTAAATTTAAACGTTTGAATTCAAATTGCTAATCGTACCAGGCTGTTTTACCATCAAGCTTCTATCACTAAAACACGGATTTAACTATAAAAAAAGAAAAATTAATAAATCAGAATTTACCGAACAGCTGGCCATTTATACTGAAACCCTGGTAATGTTTTTTTAATGTTCAGTTTTTTGCTGCGTCTTAAGATAGCGTTGTTTTAAACTGAACTTTGGAACCCACCCAGTTCTCACATGGTCTGTGTGGGCCCACTTTGACTCTGTGCAGATCGTTAATCGATGATAATTCTATCTAAAGACTTGACAAGCGTATCCAGCAGACAAATAAGTCTGTAAGACGTTCGATACCCTAGGTCAGGCATGTCAAACTGGGGGTTCCGCATGCGGCCCGCGTAGCCCCGTCTTAAATTATCTCAAAATTCCCTACTACACAGAAGTACGCTGACTTTCCTGCCACAAAATATTAAAAAGATTTTTTTTGCTACGAGAGGAAATAATATTATTTTTGGAAATGAAAGATTTTTAATGCGGCCTGCACATTTAAATGAGTTTAACATGCCTGCCCTAGGGGTTTTCTGGTTTCGGCTATAAAACCTATATCGCAGAAAGTATCCGGAATACTCAACACTGAGGTTGAAATTCCGACAGTTCGACGGAAACAGAGGGCTGCTTCACCGCAAGTATTAGCAATAGTCACAAGCTCCTTGTTCTTTATTGGCTCGATAACGAACTGTGACTTCTAACTTACAACACTTAGTAGCCCCTTTCTGATTGAGCTCATCTAGAATGGTGTTGAGCTCCTTGATCGTCCAATAGCTGCAGAATGCGATAACGTTGATCTTTGCAATTTCGAATCCATTCCGTGAATCTACCACTAAGTTCAAGATGGAAGGATGCCTTGCGATCTAGACATTAGATAAGCTTAACTTATTCGCAGCTCAGTTATTACTTCCAGATGGAACATTCTTTAGACTCGCATTGCCCTTTTTTTCATTGAAAAAATATATTTACAGCAGTTTGCGAGTTAAGAAAACTTAAGAAAATAAATGAAGTTTTGGCACAATTTAATAATAATTGTTGAAAAATTTATATGTTCGCGACTGGAATCTTATTCCGCATCGCGTATTGAGAATAGATTGTTTTACCTATTATCTTTAAATAATCTCCGCAACTTAGCTTAGCTTTATCAGCACCGAAATATTTTTGATTATTTTTTTATTTGTAGGTTACAATTTCTTTAGTATTTTAAGTTGTAATCCGTAAGTATATTTTTAACATTTTTACATTAGATTAGTTGTGTTGTTACTACTAAAAAAAATTAGATCTAAATGCATGTAGCTTGTTTAACTATCAAGATAAAATTGAATGTTGGCACCAGGATATATATTTTGCACCCGTATACGATTCCATTGGATATTTCTGCGAACCTGTCAAAACTAATGTGAATTGTATTTGAAACAGAGTACCGACACCATTTGAAAACATTACGGAAGCAGTTCAGGCACAGTCGAATCAACAAAAGCAAACAGTCATAGCGTCCTCCATACCGGTCAAATCGAACAGCAGCAGTAGTAGCAAACTTTACGAACTCCAGCAGAATAACAGCGCAGATCAACAGCAGAGCCTGCAAGCCAAATTGAACAGCATTAGCTTAGCTCCGGCACAATCTACCTCGTCTTCCACGACTCCTTATGATCCAAGGTCGCCCTCTCCTGCGCAGCATATGCAACAGCAGCACCAAATGCAACCCCCTCAGGCCCATTACCTTAAGCTGCAACCAAAAAATGCGATAGTTAGTAACAGTAGCAATCTTAGCAACATCGGCACCGGCCCGGAACGAAATCAAAAGTACAAACGGTCTCCGTTCATGCCTCGTAGATCGGCGGATCCGAACGACAATGCCTTATCCGTGTATGGCAGTCCTAAGAAAGAATCGTCTCTAAGTAGCTTGGGTCAAAGTATCTTCAAAAACCTTACAACATCTCCGTTTTCGCACCGCAAATCGGAACAAAGGTCCTACAAACCACCGCTTCCCGGCGAAGATGGCGGCGGAGGTGGAAATCCACTAGTGTTGAACGGTAATCGCCAGCCCGGATTCAGCAATCCTTCTTCTCCACTTATGCTCAATCGGAAAGTGATTGATATCAACGACGAGCAACAGTATAAACACCTCGTTGGAAACACCAGCCCAATTGGTAGGTGTTATGTTCAACATTTTAAATTCAAATATGCCACAAAACAAATAATTTTATTCGAAAATTCTGAATTTCAGTTCTTCAACGATTCTACCACCAGCAGAATCAGCTGAGAGAAAACAAACAGCAGCAGTTGGAGCTGCAAATGCAACAATCCACCAATCCCTTTTACCAACAACCAAGTGGGATTCCGGTCAAGTATAGCCCTCTGCCTTCGCATCGAACCGTGCATCACCCAACCAACCCGGCAATTGTAGGAGGTTATGCGATCTACCAACCGCAAGTGCTACCCGAAACTTCCAGCAATATTCCAATCTACCAATACCAGCAGCTGAACCTGGGCTCCAACCTGGCACCCAGCAGTAGCAGTAGCAACAGCAGTCCGAAGCACAAAACTGGTGGGTTCTTTAATACCTTTAGCAGAACCAAAAGTCATAATAGTAAACCGGGGTAGGAGTGGTAACGGCAGTACTAGTCAATTTGCGGATCGTACAGGTTTTGTTGCCCAGGGTGGCCCAGGTCCTGAAAATAGCTTTCCAGATGCTGGTGGGCTGTATCAGAACCATCATCAGCTTTATGGGCGGCAAACGTTGCCGGAATATGGTTCCACGGGATTTGTTGTATCGACTGGTCTAAGCAATGGCGACGAAATGAAGGATGATACAGGTACGTTTTCAAAATAACACGCTATTGTATTGCAAATATTCCATTTAGAAGCTGAAAAGTACAGCTATATGTGTCTGTGTGGTGTAATTCTATGAATCTTCGGCCTGCTTAGGGCTGCAAAAAGGAAGATTTAAGGCCCGTTCGTTCTAAAATCGACCTTATTATTCTCTCTCAAGCAATTATGGGATGAATTATCCAATAGCATGAAAATTCCTGAAAGAAAAATTAACCTGTCGCAAGCAAAGACTGTAAAGAAGGCTTTTCTTACGGCGTGTTCGTAAAATGATTTTTTATCTATCGAAGTGATTTTTTCTAACGATGCTTGCGTTCGTAAATTAAACATGCATCACCCAAAAAATCAATTTCTGAACACGCCGTTAGTAGTATTTGTAAAAGAAGAAGTTTCAGCTGAATACTTGGTACGGGCTTCCTAGAAAAGCTCAGTGAGCTTTTAAGGAAACCTTTCCTATGACTTTTTGGTTGAGTACTTGAGTATATCTTTTCAGACAGTTATTCATTTGAAAAAATATTAATTTCAAGTGTTTCCACATATAAAACATAGCTTTGAGCTATGCAAATCGTTTTTAAGTTAACATTTTCTCATTATGTTGATCATTTATTTTATTTATTTTTTTCTTTTCATTTGCACCACCGCTTCAACCATCCTTTTTTCGTTTTCATTCGCCTAAATTATCCAATAATCGGACAAACCGCGCTTGTTTTGCAATTTCAACATGCACCTTGATTTTGCTACCTTTTCTACCGATTATTACCTCACACATGTAGGGTGGTTCAATACAATTGCAGATCTCGCGAAGCGTCGATTCGCATCTTTTGTGAAGCTAAATTTGTCAACCACCGGTGAAAAACGGCCCAAGGACAAACACCTCAAAAACCAATTGCTGCAGCAGCAGCAGCATCATCAACAACAACAGCAGCATCATCAGTTTGGTTACAGCGGTAGTGGCGCTAGTGTAGCGCCCATCGCCGGTTACAATCCAAGTACCAATCCGTTTGTTGGGCCATCGTATGCAGGCACGGGTATTCCCTCTTCAATTCCACCATCGGCAGCCGTACATGTTATGGGAAACGACCGAAGGCACCGCAGTCCTGATCCTCCACCACGGTACTTTTTCTCGACAAATGAATATATTACGGTAATTATGTTATTTATTAAGTTTTTGTTTCTTTGTCGCAGATTCAATAGAGGCCAATCTCCTTTGCTTTTGCACCGGAAGCTTGAAAAGTTGAGCCAAACTGGATCACCCATCTTGAATCAACGGTAAGTACCCTTTCCAACTTCTACCCATGTTTGTACCTTATAGGTACATCGTCGATGCATTGAGAACATTTCCAACATACCCCTATTCTATGGACCATTTCGGTTTGTGTTAACTGCAGACTTCTCAATGTACTGCAGCGTGACATTCATCAAAGCAAGCTAGTTGGTTTGGAGCGAGTTGTTTTCAAACATTCCTTATCTCGATGTTTCATGCATTTTGAAGGCATATGGCATCAAAATTTAATTTTAGATTTCCTCGAATTCCTGCACCTTGGCAATATTGTACAGTTCAGTTTATTTGGGGCAATCAACAAAATGTGTTATACAGTCGGTTGTTTTCTTTTAATATTTTACACTGTTGCCGGCCACCTCAGCCATTAATTCGTGACCTTGTACAATGAATCTAACTATTGTCACAAAAGGTGCATCCCGCTTCCGTCACGTGCAGATGGCTTGCCAAACTAGGAATTTATTCGCAAATTTGGACATCTTCTGAGTGCGGACATGCTCCGGAACGCTGAACTTATCCTTGGCCGTGAAAAACAGGTTTCCGGGGATCTGTTTTGAGTCGGCCTTCACATATGTTTCGTCGTCCATGCTGCAGCATTTAACTTTCGTCAGCATGTTGAGGTACACCCTCCTGGCACAGGTTTGTTCTGCTTCTCGTCGCGATTAGGGGCCTTTTGTACCTTGAACGTTCGAAGCCCAGCCTTAGTTTTGGCCTTCTGGACAAAACTTCGGCTTAGGTGCAGCTTTTAGCCACATCCCGAACGGAGGCGTTCGGGTTTCGGTTGAAGGCCCCAGCTACGCGGTTGTGATTTTTGGTGTTGTATGGAATACTTTTTCCTTCACTTTTGGGCTTCCGATCGGTGGTCAATCGTTCTTCGAACCGCTTAATCACTCGCGACACCTCGGAATTCGCGATTCCCAACGTTTTAGCGATGGAAGGATGCGAGAGATCCTTGTTCTCGTGATGAATGCGCAAGATTTTATCACGCACGAACTGTTCTTTCGACTCCATTTCCGCGAGTTTTGATCACCGTACTTTAAAACTTGCAGGATGTAAACAATGCACTATGAACTAAATCCACCAAAATTTTAATTACATTCTACCTAACGGTTAAAAAGTTAGAGCAATTTCATAGTGTGGCAATTTCATCGTGGACACCCTTTAAAAAAGAGAATACAACACACGGAAAATTAGAAAAAAGATAAAATTTACCTTTTTGCGAGGTGATTTTTTTCCACCCCTCTTTCGAGGTAAATTTTACCTTTTTTCATTCACCCAGCAAAAAGGTAAATTTTACCTTTTCGCATTCACCTAGCAAAATAGTAAATAATACCGTTTTCCCATTAACTGATTTAAAAGTTTATCGCCAGGCTCGTGGCAATTCGTTAACGCATTCATAACCTTCTCCGTTCGACAAATCCGGTCAGGTCCGGCTTTACCGGAATGATATCTGGAGGATGACGTGGAATACACCTCGAAGCTGGGCCGATCTGAAACAAAAGCAAAATATTATGACGAGAACCAGCACAACTAAATGATATCTAAGAAAACACTTAGGACCATTCTGTTCCGATTTCCTGATATTGGCACGAAACAAAACTTCCCTTCTGAACGACAAAACAGCTTAACCTCAATAAACGGATTCGGCCAATAGTTACTTTTTACGAGATGAATTTTACCGTTTTGTTTAGCTCGATCCAGGTCAACTTCACCTCGCTACGAGGTAAGTTTTATCTTATTTGGTTTTACCTTTTTTCTAGGTGAATTATACTTTTTTATTGAGCTCAATTCAGGTCAACTTCACCTCGCTACGAGGTACCTTTTTTGGATTAATTTGGATTTTTCTCGGTGAACTGTACCTTTTTTCCAACCTCGATTCAGGTAAATTTTACCTCGCTGTGAGGTGAGTTTCACCTCAAAGAGGTAGAAGTTACCTTTTTGGCTTTCACGAGCGTTCACTTTGCTATCTTGGTAAATTTTACCTTTTTATTACTTTCCGTACAAGATAAATCTTAAAAGCTCCAAGCTGAAGTTGATTATAAGCTTACCAGAAGATCACATGCCAGATTTCACTAAGATCTCACCATGGGGAGGGGTTGCTTGAACGGAATTTTAAGGGAGAAGCAAAAATTACTGGCTTTTCATTAATAACTTTTTTCTTCGCCGGCCGATTGCTTTTTATAAATAGTTTTCTTAAAGCCTAAATTGAGACAAATATTTCACCAGAAGACTGCAACTCGATTGGACTTCAAAAAAAAAATGTTTTTGCGGTTCAAAGATTGTTTTTTTGACGCAAATTGTTGTCCAGCACGTAGTGAGCATATTTTACGGGCTATAATGCATACATTTGGCATAAATCCATTTGGCAAAAAGTTGCTGCTGTGAAGAGCAAAGAAAGCCATCTTTGTTCTTATCAAAACGTGGTGACCTTGAGGAATATCACCAAAACTCAGCTGGTGTTTGGTGCTGAAACAAAACCGAGCGAGGAACGGCCACAAAACAAAGCCGCTGGATTGTGATACAACCGTGCGAGTGGAGCATCGTCAGAATAAATCAAGTTATTGTATTTATTTTTTTTATTTTCCCTATTTTTCTTCTAATCTTGTCTCTCTTTGGCTATCTTTCACTTTTATCAATAATTAGAATTATTGATTAGTCCCATCGGCCTTTGGTCGAGTTATCCACGGAAATGTTGAGCACCTGGGTGATCCGAGCACCCTCGAGAGAATGGTCTCAGATGATGGTACGGTTCACTCAGGTGCTGAAGGACTTTCGGAAGATATCTCACAACCGTCTTCCTCAAAAGCTCGTGTAGCCCCCCGAGTCAAAGTTTACCCAGAAAACTCATCTTTCTTTGGCCCGTGGGTGGTTTTCTTTCGGTCCAAGCCAAACGGAAAAATATTGAACATCATTCAGATCACGAAAGATCTGGCAAGGAGGTCCTCTGTAACCAATATTACCAAAGTTACACCTAACAAATTGCGGGTAGTGGTAGCTAGTTCGAAAGCTGCCAATGAAATTGTAGCTAGTAAACATTTCATTTTAGAAAACCATGTTTACATTCCGTTTCGAAATGTAGAGATCGAGGGCGTGATCACGGACATGAGTCTTTCGGCAGAATACGTTAAGTCCAATGGAGTTGGAAAGTTCAAGAGCCTCGATACGACTTCGGTCAGAATCCTGGATTGCCGCCAACTCAGAACTTCCAACTCTGTTGATGGAATTAAAAAATATTCGCCGTCAGCTTCATTCTGTATGACCTTTGAAGGTACCGCCCTCGCTCACTACGTCTTGATTGACGGAAAATTGAGGCTTCCAGTTCGACTATTCGTTCCTTCTTCTTCTTCTTCTTCTTCTCCTTCTCCTCTGTTTGTGGTTTTCCACACTTGAGTTTCTTCGAGAGAAAACTCGCTGGAACTATTCGTTCCTCGTCCCATGAATTGTATCAATTGCCAGACGCTAGGGCATACAGCATCTCATTGCTCAAACAAATCACGCTGCTCTTGTTGCAAAGAAAGTCATGGGGAGGATGCGTGCCAAACAACAGAACAAAAATGCATTTATTGCGGAGGCACCCCTCATGACATCTCTGCATGCGAGGCTTTCAAAAGTCAGTGGGACAAACAGAAGCGCTCTTTACAAGAACGCTCTAAACGGTCTTATGCCGCAATTCTAAAGAGCGCTTCTCCACTAGCCCAATCAAACAACGTTTTTTCTGCGCTGCCAGTTGACGTGGTGGACACAGACTCAGCTGATGAAGGACGAGCATTCGTGGCAATAGAGAACTCAAGAAAGCGTGTTAAAGCTTCTTCCTCTAAGATTAAAAGGAAGATTCCTCCAGTTAGTCCTGCTTTTAGCTTTATCAAAAGACCGATAATAACGAACAAAGAAAAAGAAGTTCCTCCTGGTTTCCGTGGGAAAATTTCTCCTGAAAATGGCCCAGCTGTCGCAGAAACATCAATGCCTTCAACATCTAACGTAGTTCACTCAGAACCAAATACGCAATCGGGTCTTTTTAAATTGTCAGACATTTAGAATGGAATATTCTCGTGCTTCAATGTTTCAGACTCTGTCAGAGGTATTGTAACTTCGATGCTTCTCATCATTAAGACATTTTTTCAGCAATTGATGCAAACTTGGCCTCTTCTATCGATGTTCATATCTCTCGATGGCTTATTTACGCCGAGAGGTCAGAGATATCACTGTTTTACAGTGGAATTGTCGTAGTCTCATTCCTCAACTGGATGCGTTCAAAAATTTACTTCATAAAACAAACTGTGATATTTTTGCATTGTCCGAAACATGGCTGTCTTCTCAATCTAACATCTCATTCCATGATTTTAATATAATCCGTCTGGATCGTGACGATTCTTATGGAGGGGTGCTTTTGGGGATCAATAAGCGCCACTCCTTTAATAGAGTTCACCTCCCACTATCAGGCGGAATTGAAGCTGTTGCTTTTCATACAACTATAAGAGGTAAGGACTTATGTGTTGTCAGTTTGTACTGGCCTCATAGAGTTGCAGTGGATCGAAGTCACCTAGAGGATCTGTGCTCAGTGCTCCCTGAGCCAAGGTTGATCCTGGGTGACTTCAATTCACAAGGAACTGTCTGGGGAGAACAAATTGACGATAGTCGTTCTACTCTTATCTATGATATTTGCGACAGTTTCAATTTAACAGTTTTGAACACGGGCGAAAAAAAACGTGTACCTAAACCTCCTGCAAGGCAAAGTGCAATTGACCTCTCACTCTGCTCAAATTCACTATCATTTGATTGCCAGTGGAAGGTGGTCCAAGATCCTAATGGTAGTGATCACTTGCCTATCGAAATTTCAATCACCAAAGGGGCCAGCTCTTCAAATTCAACAAATATGGTATATGACCTTACAAGACACATCGATTGGAAAAAGTACTCGGACGAAATAACAAAAGCCATCGATTCTATGAATGTTTTACCTCCTTTAGAGGAGTATAACTTTCTTTCACGTATGATACATGAAAGTGCACTTTGCGCTCAAACAAAACCCATTCCAAATTCATCTGTTCCTAGAAATCCTCCTAATCCATGGTGGGACCAGCAGTGTTCCAAGCTTTATAAGCACAAATCGAAAGCATTTAAAGATTTTCGAAAACATGGAACTCTCGTTCTTTTTGAAGCCTATGTTTCCCTCGAAAATCAATTTAACAAATTGATCAAAGGGAAAAAGAATGCGTATTGGCGGAATTTTGTAGGCGGTTTATCACAGGAAACATCCTTGAGTACCTTGTGGAAAGTTGCACGAAGCATGCGTAATCGATCCTCTACAAATGAAAATGAGGAACATTCACATAGATGGATATTCAACTTCGCACGGAAAGTCTGTCCAGATTCCACACCTGTGCAAAAAATAATCCGGAACGTGCCTCCTGAAAGGTGTGGTCTCGATTCCAGCTTTTCGATGGTCGAATTCTCACTTGCCCTCCTCTCTTGCAACAATTCAGCTCCGGGAATTGATAAAATCAAATTTAACTTGTTGAAAAAAAAATAATACCGAACAACTATTCTCTCAGTGATGGAGTATAGAAGTTTCTGTTTCCAATCGGCTGCCAAAACACACCTCATTAAACTCGAACGTATTCAATATCGTTGCCTCTGCATCGCTTTGGGTTGTATGCCCTCAACGCATAATATGAGTCTTGAAGTTTTGGCAGGCATACTCCCACTAAGAGACCGATTCAGTTTACTATCTCTCCGGTTCCTCATCAGGTGAGAGGTCATGAACCCATTGGTGATTGTGAATTTTGAAAGGTTAATTGAGCAAAATCTTCAAACCAGGTTTATGTCTATATATCATGTCTTCATATCGATGCAGGTAAATCCTTCTACGTACTCTCCAACTCGTGTTTGTAACCCAGACTACGACCATTCTTCTGTCCAGTTTGATTTGTCTATGCAGCAGGAAATTCGAGGAATTCCGGACCAACATTGCTCACTTTTGGTTCCAAGAAATTTCGAAGCTAAATTTAGACACGTCGATGCTGAAAAAATGTACTTTACCGACGGGTCTCTAATAGAAGAATCAACGGGATTTGGAGTGTTCAACGAAATAAATAGCGCCTCTTATAATCTCCAATCACCATGCTCTGTATATATAGCGGAGTTAGCAGCTATTCACTGGGCTTTGGATAGCGTTGCTTCACGACCTGCTGGACATTACTATATCCTAACGGATAGTCTCAGCTCTATTGAAGCAATGCGCTCAATAAGACCGGGAAAGCACTCGCCGTACTTCCTCGAGAAGATACGGAATATTTTGAGTGCTATAACAAGACGTCGCTTTTCAATCACCTTTGTTTGGGTTCCGTCCCATTGCTCAATAGTGGGTAATGAGAAGGCAGACTCTCTGGCAAAGGTGGGGGCGATGGAAGGCGACACGTACCAGCGTGAAATCGTCTTCGAAAAATTTTACTTTTTGGCTCGAAGAAACTCCATTACCAACTGGCAGCGCAGATGGGACGAGGATGAATTCGGTCGGTGGCTCCACTCGATTGTCCCAAAGGTAAGCCTCAAACCCTGGTTCAATAAATTGGACTTGAGTCGGGATTTTATTCGAACATTTTCCCGTCTCATGTCCAATCATTGTTCCTTAAACGCGTTACTCTATCGTGTGAATCTTGCTAGCAGCCATTTGTGTAGTTGCGGCCAAGGTTACCACGACATCGAGCATATTGTTTGGTCTTGTGAGGACCACCTTATCGTCAGAACAGACTTAATTGACTCCCTTCGGGCCCGAGGGAAACCACCTAACGTTTCAGTGAGGGATGTGTTGGCTGCAGTTGACCTAGACTACATGTTCGAGTTATACTCTTTCCTTAAAGCTATCGATCTTCGTGTATAATTTTCTCTTCCTTTTCCTTTTTACTTTCCTCAACTATGTTAGTTTAAAGTTATGAATTGTTAATACAATAACAAGAGTTTGACTCCTTAAAACCAACGGTACGAGCCGTTTCAAATAAACGAATTAATAAAAAAAAAAAAGTTATGCCCTTAACAATCACGCCCTGCAGCAGACAGTTGAAATGAAATTATTTTCGAAAGAGGATGCATAAAAGAATGAAAACCGAACTGTTGATTCGGTTCGCTACAGCAACGTTTTTGGCAGCGCAAGCTAAGAAACGATTGTTCGGCAATGAAAAAGCTGTCATAGAAAAGCTGTACTTTTGGTAAGCCTGCATATGCCAGTTTGGTACCAGCCGGCGCACACAGGAGTACGTAGAAGAAAAAGTTGGCCAAAAGTATTTTTTAGTTTTAAAATCAATATAATAGTTTATCTTGACTTATCAAACGTTTTTAAGATCATTTAAAATATTTTTTACCGTTCTCGTAATTTTTCCAAATTTTCTATTAGAATTTTTTTAACATTTATATGCCATGATAGATAATCTAGGTTAGAAAGGTTGTAAAATTCAAAAAAAATCTAGTTTTTTTTTTGTTTTTGAAAGTTAAATAACATTTGAAAATATTTGAAAAAGAACATTAATTTTATTGTGCTTTAATTTAAAATAAACGAAGCCCTAGGTAACTTTTTTGTGGAAAAAATGTATCAATATTTTTAAACTTCAAACTTAAAAATATCAAAAATGCGCGAGTTTTTTCTTTTGCACATGATTATTGAAGTTATCAATTTTCTTATGATATTAAACATTTGGCCGGGACTTGCTGGGAACATAAACAAAAACACTATTTTGTAAAAAATCATTGTTTAAAACGAAAAATAAATTGAAGAATTTTCAAAGCACTACGTACTGTCTCTATAGTCATCGAATTTTGTCTCTTATACTTAAAATTATTAAACATCTTTCCATTGAAGTTTTCCATTTCAAATTTTCATTTTTAGTCACTAAAGAAAGTTTTATTCATTGATATGATGTAGTCGCGCTGATTCAACGATTTGTAGAAAAATTCTATCTGATAAAAATACTAAAGTTTCGACTGCTGCAACAGCTTATAAACAAATCAGATGTCAAAAAACTGACCGGTACATGGTGCTCAATTTATTCGAGAATCAAATAAACATTGACATAAAAGTAACCAATGAAATTTAAATTTTGAGTTTTGGCCAGGTTTTTGGGTGACATACTCCTGTGTACGGCGTGTCGTTTTTGGCGTAAGACTCAATCTGTGGATATGCCAGTTTAATAAAAATATGTGAAATTGTGCAATAAGGCTCTTTGGAATGGTTTAAAATCATTTAATTTTTCAACAAGGGAGGGATTTTTCGCACAACTTTCATTCAGACAATTTGGAATTTTTTATCGTCTGTCTTATGTATTTATGATTTATGGGCTTATGATAGACTTTTCATTTCTATCGTGAATGGTTACTATTTAGAATTATAATTTGCCGATATGCCATAAACTTATTAAGGATAGACTTATAAAAATCAATTGCAATTTTCCCATTGAAACCTTTATCAGCCAATATGGAACTTTAAAAACACAACACAACAAATATGTACGTCAATGTCACAGAAAAAATAAGTTTGTCTCAAAAATTGATCCAATATTATTGCTCAAACATCAAATTTTTACGACATCATAATAATTAATAACTTAAGTGTTAGATAATGTAGAAAGTGGTATTAACAATCTAAAATTACCAGAAATTATTATTGGATATAGAATAAGCATGCATTCTAACGAACCACCCTGTTTCTCGATTCAAGTTTTACATCCGCTTCGCCCTCACCGCCCCTTCCGCCGCGCCGGGGATCCGAAAGTGTACCGGGATCGCCGCAGCACATCCGAACTCGCTTACACTACACGCCGGAACCACACAGGCGCCCCTACCGGACGATAGACCAATGAGTGGGGCTTCAGATTCTGGTTATGTGATCGATGTACAGATTTTTGGATTGAAATCTTTTTGTCGTTAAATTGTCGCCGCCAAAGCCTGTTGTATTACGGAGATATGAATACCTACTTATTAATGCACACAATTTAGGTACCATCTACTACAGAAAATGGATTCCAAATAACCAGAACCAGCTTCTTGTTGTCGTTTAATCGGGAGTGAGTTTAACATTGTAGCTAGTTGATGGAAGTGGTACACACTATTGCCTGATGCTTGTGCTTCGGTTTGTGAAGTGATTATTGGTTGTACACGTAAGATTTGCAGCGTTGCAAAACGACAGTTGAAAACGAACTAAATACAAAAACGAAAAACGAATTTCCATTTATTTTTTAAGACCGACGAATTATTAAGGACGCTCATTGCTCTTTTCGATTTTCTGTAGATGCCTCTAATCAGTTCAGGTGAAGAAATCTGTCGAAACACTTAAATAGTTATCAGCTCGATATCCCACGATTTATACGAAATTAAAAGCGTTTGTAATTTGTTATTCTTTTGGTTATTTTCTCAGAAAAGTTTAAATTATGATAAAATGATTGGATAATATAGAAATCCTATTGGTTTTATTTTTCAGACAGTGACGTTTCAAAGCGCAATATAAATATGCGTCCATGCTATTGTATGCAAAATTCTCAAATGTTTCAAAGATAGTTAATGCAAAGAAACAGAAAAAAAAAATAGATAAGACAGTGCTATTTTTATTTACATGTGATTGTTTGTTCTTTAAGAATAATTTTGAAATGAAATATGTTTTCCAAAAATTAACTAGGGAATTATGGAAATATCTCAGTTTAATCGGACATGATGTAATGATTGTTATATGACTTATTGAAATCTTACATCAAATGTCTTATTCTTTCCACTTAATAAGTTTTCATGATTAAATCTTATTTTTTAAATTTTGATAATCCATACCTGTTAAAGTTGTTTGCTTTATTGAAACAAAATTAAAAATTTCTTTTTAAAAAAAAACACCTGCATCGTATTAACTGAAGTACGCTCTATGTAAAAAAAATATTGAAATTTTTCGCTTTCGTGTGCCGAAGTCTTTTCTTTGATGAACGCTTCTCATCTAAGCATGATTATTATCCATATAAGTGTTTAGAATGGCAATTTTCTAATTTTCGCTCGTCTAAAGTTTGATTTTTTGTTATGGAGAGCACATTCTCTGAATTTTCTGCTATAAAGTAACTGTTTTCAGATGGTATTTTTGGATTATAGTGTATAGCTTGTATTTATAGGGTACTAAACAATATTTATGCAAATATTCATCAAAATATAGACTGCAAACTCTTTAAGCTGATCGCTGGATGCAATCAATGAAATAGCAAGTCCTTACGAAGGATATTTTTCCTCCACATAACAAAACCTCCATGAAAAGCTCCAGTAGTAAAATCTTTAGACACACGCAATATTGCTCTCAAACCCCGACAAAAGCAAATATCTTAAAGAAAACATCAAAAGACTTACGAACCCTCTAATATAAATAAACAAAATAGCAAATGAATGGATTAAACAAAAAGCTGATCCTTCATACTTAGCTTCAACGCTAATCAAGTCAACTTCACACTATACTTTGCCGGCAACGCAAATCTAGATTGTGTAAATACAATACGCCTTATTAGTTCGACCTCTCCCGAAATGAAAGAACGAATGTAATGTAACACAAAAATGAAATCTACCGAAATTCTTAATTTAACTTTAATATTAGTGAACAGAAATCGATGATTGAAACCGAGCTGACGAATGAGTATGTCGTGATAGGAAACAAACGTGTTAAAAGCTGGGATGAATACTGAGAAAGAGAAACATTTAGTCATTTATTATTACAATTATTATTTTTATCTTTATTATTAAAATTTTTACTTTTATTTTGATGATGATTATTATTATTACTATAATTGTGTTACAATAGCATAACTAAAAGTGAGAATATGAAGAAAAAACAATATTTATAAAACGAAAATAAAACAATTACATGCGCGCTATAGAATATATCACAAAACGTTATTTCGTAATGCCGAAAGCCTTTTATCATTGAACCGATAAGTAAGGTAATTCTATGTCATCAGATCCGAAAAAAAATACTCCTATGACTTAAAAGAAATTCGACATTTTACATAGTCGATATGCAGGCCATTGATACCAAAACGTGACGTCAATCATATTTGCAACCTTTTTTTGCAAGGTTTTCGAAATAATGTAAAGCTTATATTCTCTCTTAACATGTATTTTGCTCCAGTGACACGATGCAGATTTTTGTTTTAACTTTGATTTAGCTTTTCCAGAAAATTAGAAGTAAATTAAAGCTAGATACCTGTATGAAATTTAATAACTTTTTCTTAAATGAGAAGCACTATAATAACTCATGTTTTCAATTTATTCAAAAGGAATACCGAATCAGCTCGATAAACGCAAGGTGCACTGAACCGTTATTTACATAGTATTCCGTCTCACGACATAACTTGACGAACATAATTCCTAAAATTCACTCGGTTCATAGCAACCGTTCTCCAATTTCTCGGGCACCCCACGTTCGCCAGATCACGCTCCACTTGGTCTAACCACCTCGCTCGTTGCGCCCCCGCTCGTCTTGTTCCTACCGGATTCGTAGCGAACACCTGTTTTGCAGGACAGTCGTCCGGCATTCTCGCAACATGTCCTGCCCAGCGTATCCGGCCAGCTTTAACCACCTTCTGGATACTGGGTTCGCCGTAGAGTCGCGCGAGCTCGTGGTTCATCCTTCGCCTCCACACTCCGTTCTCCTGTACGCCGCCAAAGATGGTTCTTAACACTCGTCGCTCGAATACTCCGAGTGTACGCAGGTCCTCCTCGAGCAATATCCATGTCTCGTGCCCGTAGAGAACAACCGGTCTAATAAGCGTCATATACAGGTTACACTTCGTACGAGGGCAAAGTCTTCTCGACCGCAGTTGCTTGTGGAGTCCATAGTAGGCACGACTTCCGCTGATAATTCGCCTCCGGATCTCACGGCTGGTGTCATTGTCTGCGGTCACCAGTGAGCCGAGATAGACAAAGTCTTCGACTGTCTCCAGCTCGTCGCCGTCGATCATGACCTTGTTATTACTGGACAAGCGGGTTCGGTCGGTCTCGGATCCGCAGGCCAGCATGTACTTCGTCTTGGACGTATTAATCATCAACCCAATCCTTCCTGCTTCGCGTTTCAGTTTGCGGTAGATCTCCTCCACCGCCGCAGATGATCTGCCGACTATATCAATGTCATCGGCAAAGCAGATAAGTTGACTGGATCTGTTGAAAATCGTGCCCCGCATTTCGCCCACCGCTCGTCGAATAAAACCTTCTAGCGCCACGTTGAACATCATGCAGGATAGACCATCACCTTGTCGAATCCCCCTGCGCGATTCGAATGAACTCGACAATTCACCCGAAATCCGCACACAGCACTGCGTTCCATCCATCGTCGCCTTGATCAGTCTAATCAGCTTCCCGGAAAAGCCGTTCTCGTCCATGATTTTCCATAGCTCGTTACGGTCGATCGTGTCGTATGCGGCTTTGAAGTCGATGAATAGATGATGCGTAGGGACTTGGTGTTCACGGCATTTTTGGAGGATTTGCCGCAATGTGAATATCTGGTCCGTCGTAGACCGTCCCTCCATGAAGCCAGCCTGATGACTTCCCACGAATCTGTTTGCTTGTGGCGTTAGGCGGCGGAGTAGGATTCGGGACAACACTTTGTAGGCGGCATTGAGGACAGTGATCGCTCGGTAGTTCTCACAGTCCAATTTGTCGCCCTTCTTGTAGATGATGCATATTACCCCCTCCTTCCACTCCTCCGGTAGCTGTTCTATGTCCCAGATCCGGACTATCAACCGGTGTAGGCAATCGGCCAACCTGTCCGGGCCCATTTTGATGAGTTCAGCTGCGATGCCATCCTTCCCAGCCGACTTGTTTCTATTCAGCTGGCGAATGGCTTCCTTAACTTCACTCATCGTTGGGAGTGGCTCCTCTTCGTCGTTGGCTACGCCGGCGATGTACCTTCCCCCACCGTCTTGATCTCCTGCATGTGCGCCGTTCAGGTGTTCATCGAAGTGCTGCTTCCACCTTTTGATCACCTCACGATTGTCCGTCAGGATACCCCCGTCCTTATCCCGGCACATTTCGGCTTGCGGCACGAAGCCTTTGCGGGATGCGTTGAGTTTCTGATAGAACTTTCGTGTTTCTTGGGAACGATGCAGCTGCTCCAGCTCCTCGAGCTCCTCCTCCTCCAGGCGGCGCTTTTTCTCCTGGAAAAGTCGGACTCGCTGCCTCTTCCGCTGTCGGTGATTTTCCACATTTCGACGGGTGCCTCTTTGCACTACTGCCGCCCGCGCGGCATTCTCTTCGTCCATCACCCTCCTACACTCCTCGTCGAACCAGTCGTTCCGTCGAGATAGCTCCACATAACCGATGACGTTCTCCGCAGCACTGTTGATGGCTGTTTTGATGGTATCCCAACAGTCCTCGAGAGGGGCTTCGTCAAGCTCGCCCTCTGCCGGCAGCGCTGCTTCGACCGATTGCGCGTAGTCTGCCGCGACCTCAGGTTGCTTCAGTCGCGCGATATTTAACCGAGGCGGGCGCCGGTTTCGCGTGTTGTTCACTACGGAGAGTTTTGGGCGCATCTTCACCATCACCAGATAATGGTCCGACTCGATGTTGGCGCCCCGACAGGATCTGACGTCGATGATGTCCGAAAAGTGCCGGCTGTCGATCAAAACGTGGTCGATCTGTGATTGAGTTTGGTACGGTGATCTCCAGGTGTACTTGTGTGGGAGGCGGTGCTGAAAAAAGGTACTACGTACGGCCATTCGTTTGGAGGCGGCGAAATCAATGAGTCTGAGGCCGTTTTCGTTGGTCAGCTGGTGCGCGCTGAACCTTCCAATTGTCGGTTTAAATTCCTCCTCCTGGCCGACCTGAGCATTGAAATCCCCGATGACGATCTTGATATCATGTTTTGGGCAACGGTCGTATTCACGCTCCAGCTGCGCGTAGAATTCGTCTTTGTCGTCACCGGTACTTCCGAGGTGAGGGCTGTGCACGTTGATGATGCTGATGTTGAAGAACCGGCCCTTGATTCTCAACCGACACATTCGTGAGTTGATCGGCCACCACCCGATCACGCGCTTTTGCATCTTTCCCATCACTATAAAAGCTGTTCCAAGCTCGTGTGTGTTGCCGCAGCTCTGGTAGATGGCACGACCATCTGGATACGTTCGTACCGTGGAGCCCTTCCAGCATACCTCCTGCAGCGCTACGATGTCGAATTTGCGGCTCTTCAATTCGTTGGAGAGCACGTGGGTACTGCCCACAAAATTTAGAGATCGGCAGTTCCATGTTCCAAGTTTCCAATCGCTAGTCCCTTTTCGTCGCGTGGGTCTTTGCCGATTTCCATCCGAAATTTGTTGTTCGTTATTCGTTGCTTATGTTTTTTAGTAGTCACAGGCTCGCAAGGCCCGCAGCTAACCCCACTATCTCGCAGGAGGACCGTCGTGATGTTGCTGTTTTCGGTCCCGAACACCACCAGGACGTTGTTGCACTCCGCACACCGCCCCTAACATGGAGAACAGACGCGTACGAAGCCCCCTAACTCATTCTGCATGCGACCAAAGCATCCACCGGGGTTGGGTACCCGATCTCCGCTAAGGTTGCTCGCACCCCAGCCAGTACCACGGGGAGGTAGAGAATCGGAGTTGCAGACAAGAGGTGATATGACCACTACCCGAAGGTTGGGTGTATGGGGTCTCGAGTTGCACATTGTCTACTTCACTAGCCTTCACTGCACTGAACCGGTTAGAGTTATATTTTGAGCCGTTAGCTTAAGGAAATTTAACTTACTACATCATTATTGATTGAGAAAATGTATGTAAATATACAGTACCGTTCATAATTGTATAGAAATTTGAAGCACGCGCACTTTCACTTTGACCTTGAACTTCCATAACTTTTTACTCTAATGATATTTTTGATCAAATTTTCTGCGTAAGATAGATCAACTATCACACTATAATATCACATAATTTGAGCTTTCTAAAGATTGTGTGGCCAGAGATACAGTAATTCTACAAAAATTGGACTTTTTGGACTTTTACCTTTGAAACAGCGATAGCCAGAAACTACGCAACGCTTTTCATTAAAATTTTGCAGAGTGATTGTTGAAATATAAAGTTAACATGTCTGAAGTTTTTGAAAAGTTCTATCGATGGAATTAAAAGTTACGCGATGTACAATATTTCAAACATGAACCTAAAAATGCGATTCATGAGAACAATACCTTTTCCATCCACAAATCAGTCAAATAATGTCTGACAGAAGCAATGAAGAAATGAAAAAATTGAATAAATGATCCATTTGTGTTTTAAAATCAGAATCTCACAAAATTGTTTTAGATTTTTGATTGAAACAGATTTACTGTTTTTTTATATTTACAAATGGTTTTATTAAGGCATTTTACTTATAAAGTTTTTATGTACCGAGCGTATTTTTCCTAACTTTGGGTTAGTAAGAGGGGGCCGTAATCGTCGCGGCTACTCAACTGTTAATTCAAATCTTATTATAGGAAAGGAAGGGGGATTAACTGGAGTCACTTCCAGGAACAGTTTCCGCTAGGGTCCGGTGTTGGCTTCCTGTAGCTGTGGTTTTGATAGCTACCTCAGGGTTTTCGACTTCCTGGCCAGCCTTCTTTGTGGTGTTGTAGGACCCGTCGGATGAAAGTTTGTTCTAATAAATAGATGAAACGAGCATTAGATAGAGTACAGACAGAGGGGAAGAGGACTAAACGACCAAGTCAGACAGTTTGAGATATTTGTAGATGGGGTACAAATATTCTAAATCTAAGTTTGCCAAGATGTCTCGAATTGGAACACCAGGTAGTTTACATCGGGCCCTAAGGGTATCCAGTAGCCAAGCCCTCGATCGATCAAACCGTTCACACGTCCACACAACATGATCAATGTAGTGGTAGCCATCCCCACAAACACAAACATTGCTTGTAACTAGTTGTATACGAAACAAAAGCGCGTCAAGCCGGCAGTGATTTGACATGAGCCGAGAAACCACGCGAATGAAATCGCGACTCATGTTAAAATGCTTAAACCATGCCTTCGTCGGAACCTTAGGGATAATCGAATGGAGCCAACGTCCCTTTGTGCCATTGTCCCAGCTAGACTGCCAAGCGTTAATCGCTAAAGTGCGAGGTATTGAAAAATATTCGTTGTAAGTTATAATCCTCTCAATGATTTCACCTTGTAACGCGCTCACCTTAGCCAATGAGTCCGCATTCTCATTGCCTTGAATAAGACAATGAGACGGGATCCAGGCTAAGGTAATCCTATACGAATTTTCGATCAAAGCGCTCAATATCCCTGAAATTTCCAGCAAAAAATGGGAAGAGCGCTTCATCAGTTTCATCGATCGAATCGCCTCAACGGAGCTGAGACTATCCGAATAGATGAAATAGTGGTCTACGGACAGTGTGCGACTGTGTTCCAAGGTGCAGTAAATAGCGGCTAGCTCAGCAGTGTAAACGGAGCATGGCTCTCGAAGCTTCAAAGCGCTCATTGTACACTGCGAAACCAGTCGCGCCGTCGATTCTAGAACCATCAGTAAAGAACATTTTTGTAGGGTCAATTTCACGTACTTTTGATGCAAAGATTGAAGGAATGACGTTGGGTCGGACGTGATCTGGAATTCCACGGATGTCACCGGTCATGGACAGATCGAATTTTATTAAGGAACTGCTGATCGGGTAAAAGTGACTCGTGTCCGAATTTAATAAAGAAGGATTTATTTCTAACTGACTAAAAGTATGGTAATTGTTAACATATTTGACTTGCTAATTAATATTCATAAGTCTTTCCAAATTTTCTATCACCAAAGGATTCATAGTTACACTTCGAATTAGGAAACGTAGTGATAAATCGTAGAACCGATTTTTTAACGGCATAACTCCCGCCAGTACTTCGAGACTCATCGTATGTGTCGATTGCACCCCGATTGCAACGATACTGTATTCGTTCTAGTTTAATCAAATGAGTTTTCGCGGCGGACTCAAAGCAAAAGCTTCCGTATTCTATGACCGACAGTATCGTTGTTTGGTATAACCTGATGACGTCCTATGGATGAGCACCCCACCAGGTTCCAGTAATCGTTCGAAGAAAATTTATTCTCTTTTGGCATTTTTGTGTCAAGTACCTAATATGTTTTCCCCAGAGGCATTTAGAGTCGAACCAGACACCCAAATATTTAAAACTAAGAGATTGAGTTAGAGTTCTACCCATCATAAGGAGATCTATTTGAGGAGGGGAATGCTTCCTTGAAAAAACTACTAACTCGGTTTTACTAGGTGAAAACTCTATACCTAGATTCCTGGTCCAATGTGATAAATTATTTAGAGTTTCTTGTAACGGAGGTTTTATTTGAGTGTCTGTTTTACCTGTGATATGAACAACACAGTCATCCGCAAGCTGTCTTAGCGTGCAATTTTGTGCCATACAAGCATCGATTTCTCGGACATAAAAGTTGTATAGCAGGGGGCTTAAACATGAGCCTTGAGGAAGACCCATGTAACTAATTCATTCAACTTTGGTTTCTCCATGAATTTTTTCAGACAACAGGTTATATAGAAAATTGTTCAATATTGGTGAAAGTCCGCAAGAGTTAAAATTACTAGATAGCACTTCTATGGACACCGAATCGAATGCCCCTTTGATGTCCAGAAATACTGCCCTCATCTGCTCTTTTTGGGCAAACGCCAATTGAATGTCTGATGAAAGTAATGCTAGACAGTCGTTCGTACCCTTGCCTTTACGAAATCCAAATTGTGTACTTGACAACAGATTGTTTGATTCAACCCATTTGTCCAGCCGAAAGAGAATCATTTTTTCGAGCAATTTTCGGAGACACGAGAGCATAGCAATCGGCCTATACGAATTGTACTCAGAAGCTGGTTTTCCCGGTTTTTGGATGGCGATGACTTTCACTTGTCTCCAATCCTGCGGAACAATGTTCAGCTCCAAACACTTATTGAATAAATTCAACAGGCGTTTCTTAGCGGTATCTGGCAGGTTCTTCAACAAGTTGAATTTGATTCTGTCCAGTCCGGGAGCAGAATTGTTACAAGACCAGAGGGCAAGTGAAAGTTTGAGAATTGATCCTCCGTTTCGGAACTATTCTCTGTATTCCGATATATTTTCTGTGTTGGTACTGCGCCCGGACAGACCTTTTTCGCGAACTGTGTCAGCCATCGACTCGAGCTTTCCTCACTTTCGTTCGAAGGTGTGAATTTTGGCATGTTTCGTGCCGTTTTTCAAAGCGTGTGCAGAGACGCGTCTCGAGATAACCCATCCACGAATCGCCGCCAGTACCCACGTTTCTTAACCCTGATAAGTTCTTGAATTTGCGTTCCAAGGCCAAGTAACGTTGGAATTTTTCTGGCAATCCGGTTCTGCGAAACACAACAAATGCCTTGCATTTACTGGTTGTTCAACATAAAATATGATTTTCCTATGGAAACATTCGTCCAAAATTCTATAGAAATCGCATTTTAAGGTTCATGCTTGAAATATTGTACATCGCGAAACTTTTGATCCCATCGATAGAACTTTTCAAAAACTTCAGACATGTTAACTTTATATTTCAACAATCTCACTGCAAAATTTCAATAAAAAACATTGCGTTGTTTCTGAGATATCGCAGTTTGAATGCTGAAAGTCCAAAAAGTCCGATTTTTGTAGAATTACTGTATCTCTGGCCACACAATCTTTAGAAAGCTCAAATTTCGTGATATGATAGTGTGATAGTCGATCTATCTTACGCAGAAAATTTGATCAAAAAATATCATCAGAGTGATGTCAATTGAATTTATTGTTTTTCAATGCCAAAGGACAAGCCCCCATTAAACCCCTATTTTTTTTTGTCTAATAAGGTACGAAGTTACGGTCTTCGACAGAGCTGCTGTTCAACGGAAAATTCTCTTTGAAAAACTAATAACTTGTCAGAAAAACCATGAGCAGGCTTGATTCCACAGAATAAACGAAAGTGATGTTGATTTTTCAGCAAAAAAATATTCAATTTTCCCATACATACCTAAAAGTTCAAATTTACTGATGTAAACGTTACTTAAAAATTCTTCAAAAAATCATGGATCAGTTTTGAACTTAAACGAAGCTTTTCAGACCCCAAAGTTTGAGAATTTAAAAATGATCCCAAATTGACTCAGTCTAATGTGACACATTCATGCTTCGATCGGCAGAGATTAGGATAAGAGAAACTTGAAAAATATTATAAGTAGCAAGAAGACCTATAGTTTGACTATAGTCAAACTGCTGGAAAATTAAATACTAATAAATCCGCTGGTTTTCCGACGTAAGGGGATTTCAGCTTTCAAGACTTCAAGTATTTATTAGGTGGGAGTCCTAGTGAGTATAAAAAATAGCTGTTGCAAAATATAAAAGTCCTTTTCTTTCATATTTTTGAGAAACCTTTTTTGAAATTGCCTCAAAGTTAATCTTTTTTTATCACATGGAAACTAGTGTTATTCTCTAAAAAAATATGCATATACCAAATGAAAATCCAAGTGTTTCATACGGTACTAGATTGGAAATGAACTCTATATGGCTGTGTGGTGGCGGCTTATAGAATACTACCACTGGGATACTGGTCCACGTCGTAAAAGGTGACTTATCCAGTACTTCCCATATGCGTTAGTCATTCTTCAAATGCGACTATCACATTGGGAGGGGGGAATCTTGGCTTGGTTCCAAGCCAAGTTTCTTCAGGGAGGATTTACCAATTGTGCTTATTGCTATTAATGCGCATGCACGAGTTGTATTCGCCTAAATTTTGTAAACACCCGCTTCAAGGTGGTTCTGTGCCTGCGGGCCCCAAAGTGGGGGTAGGAGGGTGTATAATAATCCTATCTTAAGCAGAACGTTGTTAAGGTCTGCACTATACCCAGGCACTGGTGCAAAGGGCCGTATTTTTCCTGGCAACTCGTGGGATTCAGATTATACACACGATTTTAAAATTTTCATCCTGTATGGGATACCCCGCTTCATGCGTCGATATGATGGTGCAGGGGTTCTTGTGTGTGATGGGAATATGTGTGGAATTCTTTGATAGAAATGCTTTTTATTAAGGTTGCACAGATAAATCTGCAGCACAAAAGAACCGCTACACTGAACTTATGTCGTTTAATCCTTAATGGAACTGCATCAATCGCCTTGGTCCAAGAACCCTATTTCCGAAATGGAACTTTTTACTAAGGGAATTTGCTCAAACCAAACTTTACTGTGTTCAGTGTAATTGGAATGACTAATGCCCGAATGATGCCTCGTGCATGTACACTGCCGGCCAATAGTTTGGGATCACCCGCTAAAAAACATGCAAATTTTGATCGTTCATATCTCAGACGTCTTAGTACATATTGCAAATCTTCTGATCTCATTTGAAAGATAATGAGCAATAGCTATTTCGGAGGTATTTTGCCCAAAATTAATGTTTTAGTTTTGCACCTACAACTTAACCTAAAGTTAGAACATTTTCAAAAAATCGCACTCAATATTCAAAGCCAATCATCTCGCGATAGGGTGAACCAAATTTCAAAATTTGAGTTACATTAGAATCCTTATTCTATACTTCTCAAAACACAATCAAAAAAATTTGTGCAAAAATTTAAGAATGTAGTTTTAATTAATAAAACAGACACTTAAGTTATCGTCCAAAACTTTGGGATCACCCCTCAGTATGGTGTATCGGCCAAAAACATGTAAATTTATCTCATTCATATCTTTCCCATCTAACATCGTATTGCAGATCTGAAGGATGCATTTGAAAGCTTAAGAATTGCTGTTTTTTCATGAATTCATAAAAAAATTATATTTTAAAGTGATAACCATAAAAAATTTACCTGAAATTAATTGTTTTTTGAAAAATCACACTTATGATTGTGAATTTTTTATGGTTATGGATTTAAAATATAATTTTTTAATGAATTAATGAAAAAACAACAATTCCTAAGCTTTCAAATGCACCCTCCAGATCTGCAATACGATGTTAAATGAGAAAGATATGAATGAAATAAATTTGCATGTTTTTAAAAGAATGATCCCAAACTTTTGGCCGATACACCATACAAGAGGTGATCCCAAACTTTTGGACGATAACTTAAGTGTCTATTTTATTAATTAATAGTACATTCTTAAATTTTTGCACACAATTTTTTGATTGACTTTTGAGAAGTATAGAATAAGGATTCTAATGCAACTCAAATTTTGAAATTTGGTTCACCCTATCGCGAGATGAGACTTTGAATATTGAGTGCGATTTTTTGAAAATGTTCTAACTTTAGGTTAAGTTGTAGGTGCAAAATTAAAACATTAATTTTGGGCAAAATACCTCCGAAATAGCTATTGCTCATTATCTTTCAAATGAGATCAGAAGATTTGCAATATGTACTAAGACGTCTGAGATATGAACGATCAAAATTTGCATGTTTTTTAGCGGGTGATCCCAAACTTTTGGCCAGCAGTGTATATTGATAAACAATTCTTTAAATGCAACACTTATACCCAATCTAACAACAAGAGATATTTGCGTCGTTCAGGTTTCGCTGCCTGATAGAAAATACGTCTACTGTTCAGCATACTCACCATATGAACAATCATCCCCTACGGATGATTTAAAAAATTTCATTTCATTCTGTGAATCACAAAATATACCTCTTGTAATTGGCTGTGATGCCAATGCCCATCATTTTGTATGGGGTAGCTCAGATATCAATCTGAGAGGCTTAAATTTAATGGAATATTTAAGCAGCACTGATTTATTTAGAAATTCTAAATGTAGGAAATAAACCAACTTTTGTTAGGTGTGACAGAGAAGAGGTGATTGACATCACACTTTGTTCTAGAACAATTTCTCAGGAAATTTCAAATTGGCATGTGCCTAACGAAGAATCGATTTCTGACCACAGGTTTATCTATTTTGAACACTCAGGTGAGTTTTTAGAAACAATTACATTCAGAAACCCAAGAACAACTAATTGGGACCTATATTTGGAGCATATTGCTATTAAATTTCATGGATATACACCTGAAATTTCTACTCCTTCTGAGTTGGATGAAGTGGTTGCAAAAACCACCGAAATTATTTTAAATTCTTATGAAGAAGCGTGTCCCGTACGAACGTTGAAATTCAACAAAAACAGTATACCATGGTGGAACTCAAATCTCAGTAAATTACGAAAAAACTGCAGACGCTCTTGGAACCGAAGGCGCACGGAAGGTTTTGATGCTTTCAAGTTGGCTCGCAGAGCTTACCGGAAAGCAACAAGAGCTGCCGAACGCTCAAGTTGGCAGAGCTACTGCACAAACATTTCAAGCTTGCACGAAGCAAGTAGGTTAAATAAAGTCTTAGCCAAATCCAAAGATTATCAGGTTTCATACCTTAAAACCCTTAGTGGTGATTATACATCAAACGACGAAGAAACTTTAAGTTGTCTATTCAATACTGACTTTCCAGGATGTGTTGATCAAGATTCATCGATAGAGCCTGAGTTCTTTTCTGGAAGTCTAGATTCCTTGCATTTTGCTCGGAAAATAGTTACTACAGAATCGATCAAATGGGCAATCGATGGTTTTGCTCAATACAAATCTCCTGGTAGTGACGGTTTATTTCCAGTTTTGCTTCAAAAAGGTTTCGATCATTTCAAACACATATTAAGAAAAATAATGATAAGCAGTTTTGCTCATGGATATATTCCTAAACTTTGGCGGCAGATAGCCGTGAAATTCATCCCTAAAGGGGGAAGATCATCATACGACGAAGCCAAAAGCTTCCGTCCTATTAGTCTAAGTTCATTTCTATTAAAAGCACTCGAACGTTTAATTGATCATCATATCAGGCAAGAATGCCTTGTCCAACATCCGCTTAATGCGACACAACATGCATACCAAACAGGAAAATCAACATTAACTCTTCTGCACAACGTAGTACATAATATTGAAAATAGTTTTTCACAGAAAGAATCATGTCTAGGGGCATTTCTAGACATAGAAGGAGCATTTGATAATGTCTCGTTTACATCAATAATGGATGCGGCACTACTTCATGGATATTAGCGCAATGCTAAGTAACAGGAATCTTCATTCGTCTTTAAGACAGGCTTCAATAACAAAAGTTAGCACACGTGGTTGCCCACAGGGAGGTGTACTATCACCTCTTTTGTGGAACCTAGTTGCAGACGGCTTGTTGAGAAAACTCAATAACCGTGGAATACCAACCTATGGATTCGCAGATGATTATCTTCTGCTGGTAAGAGGTTTGTGCATAAGCACATTATTTGATATAATGCAACAAGCTTTGCGCTCTGTTGAACGATGGTGTTCTCATGTAGAACTGTCAGTTAATCCTCTAAAAACTAATATTGTATTATTTACTAAAAAACGTATCACCCGCGGGGTGCGCCCTCTGCTGTTTTATGGTTCCGAAATCACCGTGTCTGATCAAGTTAAATATTTGGGTGTCATTCTTGACTCCAAATTAAACTGGTCTGATCACATCGAATTCAGAATCAAAAAAGCATGCATGGCCTTCGGACAATGCCGACGTGCAATCGGAAAAAACTGGGGACTCAAACCCAAACATATTCACTGGATTTACTCCACTATAGTAAGACCAATTCTGGCCTATGGGTGTCTAGTGTGGTGGCAGAAAGGAGAAGTTGCAACAGTTCGGACTAAACTAAATCACCTTCAAAGAATGTGTCTTTTGGGGATGTCCGGATCGTTCACTACAACTCCTACTGCAGCACTAGAGGCTCTGTTTTCTATCAAACCTCTACACTTGTTCCTAAAACAGGAAGCCTTCTCATGTGCTTTTCGTCTACAGGCAGTTGGTCTTTGGCTGTCAGGAAATATCGAAAGATCATCGAGTCATACAAATGTGTGGCCTGAATTAGCTAGATTAAACAAGTTTAATCTAGCGCCAAACGATTTAACACTCTCGAGTAGTTTTCCCTACATGGGGTTTGAAGTCAAATTTCCTTCTCCTCAAGAATGGTTATCAGGTTTCGTAGAGGACCAAATGTCCTCTCATATTGTATTCTATACTGACGGTTCATTATCAAACGGCCGTGCAGGTGCAGGAATTTACTGTCACGAGTTGAACATAGAATATGCTCAACCTCTAGGAAAATATTGTACAGTCTTTCAGGCTGAGCTATATGCTATTATGTATGGAGTGCAAATTGCACTTCAAAAGAAGATTATGTTCAGAACAATTTATTTCTGTTCAGATAGCCAAGCAGCTATCAAATCACTCAGTGCTTCCAGTTCTAGATCAAAACTGGTAATCGCATGCCGGAAAGCAATCGAAGAACTTGCTGAAGGCAATGGATTAAATCTTCTATGGGTACCCGGACATAAGGGAATTTTTGGAAACGAATGCGCCGACGAACTCGCTAGAGCTGGATCGGAAAAGGAATTTTACGGACCAGAGCCGGCTGTCCCAATATCACCATGTTGGTTAAGAAACCAAATTCAAACTTGGTCCTCTAATCAACATAAACGATACTGGGAAGAGTTGGACACTTGTCGCCAAACTAAATTATTTTTAGAAAAACCATCTCCAATCATATCGAGTTACTTATTAACTTTAAATAAATCTCATTGCAGCATCTTGATCAGAGCACTCTCCGGTCATTGTAAACTCAACTATCACATGCACAACATTCAGCGTGCTGAATCTCCAGTATGTGGTGTCCATCTTATATGTAACTGTCCCTCATTTGCCAGACTACGTTTTTGTACTCTGGGATCTTACGCTATAAGCGAATCTGAGTTTAAGAAATTAAACTTAAAAAACATTCTATCATTCTTTACCGAATGTAGAAAAGAGCTTTAACGCTAATAATCCCTAGTGGAAAGGCTTTATGCCATCTTAAATAGATTGAATTTATTTCTTCCTTTTATAGGTTTTTCAGGTTTCTCAGGTAAATGATGAAATCTTGGATAAAAAAAGGCTAGGCACAATTTTCCCGTTTGTTTGGATAACGTGCCGCTATTAAGCCTACCCCCATTCTGATACCTGATATACCAAATGAAAATCCAAGTGTTTCATACGGTACTAGATTGGAAATGAACTCTATATGAAGGCGTATTTCGATAAAAGTCTCAAAAACACACAGTTTTACCAAATCAGGAAGTGCTCATCTTGCCATCATGCGCTTTTTCTCTTATATCAAACGTGTAAAATGGTATTAAACTAAAGCAACTAAATTTTAATTTTATGCCTTAAACTTCAGCAATAATTAGATTTTTCTTAAATTTCAGCGATGATAAATGACAATTGTTTTTATAATTTGAAGTGGAATTCTACCAAAATGTATTCAGCAAAACTACTTTTGCCTAAAACATTGATAGGTCCATCTAGCGAGCCTACACATTTTAAATGTTGCAATTTTAATTTCTATTTTTCAAAAAATTGAGTGTTAAGTTATAAATTTTTTTTATTCAGAATAGCTACAAAATCTTGGTAATAGTATCATCCTCATAAAATTTAAACTATAAATTCAGATTTTTCTTTTCTATTCGTTTATTTTTGATTCCGAAGATATAGCTACAGATGTAATTCTTTTTCTAAGCCTAAATGTTATTTTGAATGTACAGCCATTTTCTGGTTGTAATGGATTTTTTTAAAAAAATTTTTAAATTGAAATGTTATAAAGTGAAGGTAAGTATTTTCCTATGTATAAAAAATATTGACGTAAAGAATTCGAAAGGAACTGAATCATTAAGTTTCAGTTTTTTAAAGTAGATGTTAAATAACAAGGGAAAAAACAAATTGATTTTCGAAAAAGTAATTCGTAAAATAAAAGCGACACTATTTTATCCTTAGAGGTTTAGAAAAATTGAAATATGTATACATTATTATCATTCTGGATTTTTACCAGATAAAAACAAAACTTTCATTAAGTCTTAAGATTAAAAATTCATTTCAATTATCTATCGTAAGAATCCGTCATTTTCATCTCATCTTGACAAATTCGTTCTGAGTCTTTATGGTCGTTCAAAAACGTGTTAGTTATTTTCAATTTAGAACCTTCTGCGGTGTGGTCTTTTCACTCTAGTAAGTGTTTTATAGATTTTTTTAAAGGAGTTTAGGTAGTTTAAAGGTTATTTTTTAACACCATTGTAATTTATTTTATAAAATTAAAAAAATATACTGATATTACAAAAATTCCTAAAATGTAAACAAAATCGTCGAACGGTTTTATTTTTTGGACATCACTATGCTTGCTTAGAATTTTGATAGTATTTGTGTCGGTTGAAGATTCGCATCACATAGCTGCTCTCTCTCTCCCCGTTTGTTTTGAAGTTTCGAGGCGGATGGCAGTTCGCGTATGGGTGCTTGTTAAGACCAGACCGATTTCTGGCAGTGTTATTAAGGGCTAATCATTTCTTATGGTGAGTAGTTAAACATTTCGCTATGTTATATTGACTTTACTGATTTTTAAAAGACTCAAACAGGATGTTTCACTAACGTTTAATCCCAAATGTTCTAAGAACGTGTCTGAGGTTAACTGTTTTGGTCAGTTTGGAGTATTTGTTTATGGAACATCAACACTGTTAAATGTGTTAACCAAATGGTGCAGATCCAAGTGCGGATAAGTTACAAATAGGAAACCATCTTCTTTTGGGATTACATGGTGCATTCAATCAGTTTACAATAGATATTCGCAACTAGACAAATCGCAGATTAACAAACTAGATTGGGGTAACATACATCGTATACCATTTTCGCTTTCTTTGCATCATACGCATGTACACACAATAAGAGTAAGGGGGGAAAAATTTCTTCTGAGGGTAAACTGGGACTGTTTTACTCGTTGCATGCAGGTCTACGACGACATCGAAGAAGACGACGACGTATGAAATCACTCGCCTCGATACGAGAGTGAATATCGGCCCTCGTCTTTTCTCAACTCCCCACATTTTTCATTTTACTTACGCTTGAGACAGCCACGGGCGATTTGAGACTATCATATCATCGGCCATCATCGTTTGAGCGAGTAAAAATAATTCGTGACTCCACATACAGATCCAGAATTGCTGCTGCCCGTTCGCTAAAATCAGTGCTTCACCACATTGTCGGAACCTGAAGAAGATTTGGAAATGGTGCTGGAGTTCACGAATACTGACCTCGTTGTGAGGTATCTGTATCTAGGAACCCAGCGGCCATTCTATATCCGAAAAACCCAACCACTCGACATACCATTGGCCAAGGAGACTCTACAGACTCCCCTGAAGAACCTTATCGGTGTGGCTACAGCAAGAAAGCAATTAGAAGCACTTAAGGAGGCCACCAAAAAAGTGTTAGAATCCAAAACAACAACCGGAGCTGCCAGCAAAGATGCCGTGGCAGTCAAAAAAGAGGCGGAAGATATCGGTCAAGCGATCGAAGATCTGGAAAAGGCAATCAAAAGCGATTTCAAAGAGATGGACCCGGTCGACATTCTTAGAAAGGTAAGTTAAGATCAAAGTTGAACTTTGAAGCTATTGATTGGTGGATAAAATAGACTGCACGTTGCTAGGTTTTCTTCTTTTTTGTTTTTTTTTCCAAAAGCATCCCCACCGAAGTTTGATAATTTTTATTGCTAAAAACAAGATGTATTGATTTAATTGCAGTATGCAGTAATCCTAATTCAGGTTCACATTATTGATATGAAATATTAGATGCGTTTCTGTTTGCTGAAATATGTTTTCAGTTATTCAATTCCAAATTCAATTAATTGAACTAAGTTGGTTCAAATATAAATCGTATTTGGCGATCGCTGATCAAAATCGCTAAATGTTGTGTAAAACTTTGCGTTTTATAACACAAAGCAACAATATACACATTTCTTCCAACGTGTAAAGAATTAAAAGAGCTAAATTGGACTAATTTGGGGTCGATAATTCCAAATATGCAATAAGTTTTTGTTTGTATCAACTCTTTTTTCAAGAAAGTTTTTTGAAAATAGATAAAACTTCTTTTAAAAAATATCGCTGTACAACGTCTTATTACGTTCCTGAACATTTAACAGCAAGTTTAATACCCAGGTTATGATGAGTGGTCCAAAATAAGTCCCTAAGGAATAAAGTAGGACCTATTTTCGACATGGGTCAAACTGCTATTAAACCAGTTATTTTGATTTTTGGAGCTTGCAAAACAGTTTTCACGTGTTTTATCATAGCTGTGAACATGTTTGTATTTGTAAAATTCATCACAGCTATGCAGAAAACCGTTGAACAGAACGTTGACTCCAATAATGGCACGTCCTCCTGAAATGGCCCTGATTCGGTCCAACTAAGAAAACTCAAAACTTTATTTTCAATTTTCTCTCTGTTAACAGATTATTTAAATAAATTTTTTTATGTGATTAGAATCATTAGAAGAAGCTTCAACTATATTTGTTCACAATTTTTTTAATAACATGATTTATGAGAGAAATATTGGCAAAAATCTACAAGGTGGTCCAAAATATGTACCCGATTCAAAATAAGTCCGCTACCCTTTTGCACCTCGCGTAACTTTTGATCTCATCGATAGAACTTTTCGAAAACTTCAGACATGCTAGCATGCTGCTTCATGTTTCAACAATCACTGTGCAAAATTTCAATAAAAAATGTAGCGTAGTTTCAGAGATATTGCAGTTTGAATGAGAAAAGTCCAAAAAGTCAGATTTTCGTAGAATTACTGTTTCTTAGGCCACACAAACTCCAGAAAGCTCAAATTGTGTGTTATAATAGTGTGATAGTTGATCTATCTAACGCCAAAAATTTGATCAAAAAATAGCATCCGAGTAAAAAGTTATGGAAGTTCAAAGTCGAAGTGACAGTGCGCTTGCTTCCAATTTCTATACAATTATGAACGGTACTTTATGTTTCATTTATTAATTTTTAGTGCAAAAAGAAATTATTTTTGTTGCGTGAGACTTTTTTAACCAGAGTTTCATTTTATGTGCAATATCAAAATATTCATGAATTGAAAAAAATAATATAGGGGAAAACTGTACAAGACGCACCAGGCCATGCCATTCTTTCTCAAATATACACTAACCTACGGCTTCGAATGATGTTTTTCTTCATTTTTATTGTAGCAAACAAGCTTTTTCATCATTCAATAGATGAAAAGTTCACAAAATCTTCTTTAGTTCTTAAAAACAGAGGAATTAATGGAATCAGCGTGAAACTTGTAATTTTTCATAAGTTGCATATAAGGTTTTATGGTAAAACAGCCTGCGCAATCTGATAAAACTACAGCTTATCGTTCAACCACTCATGTGCACTTTCGGAAGACTGTAAATATTTCTATATATTTTATTAACTTCCTACTAATTTTATCAAAAATCAATCATATGAAAATTGGGGTAGAATGCCCACAAGACCACGTGTTTTACGCTCAAATTTTGAATGCTGTTAACTTTTGAGAAAACCTGAATATCAAAACAAAATGCCATTCTTTTTATATGCTGACTCCCAAATTATGATAACAATGCATAGTTATAACATATTTTGTCCTTGTTCGAGTTAAAACGGTGCACCAATATTCGACTCGAAAAAATTATCGGCCGCCATGTTTGCCGCGATATCACTATATCAGTCAAAAAAATTGAATTTCGTTGCCTACTTGAAGGCGTTTTATTTATAAGGATATAAAAAAGTGTATTTTGAAAAGCGAAATTTTCGATGAGTTACATGATATTGAAGGTACTCACATTTCAACATGCTAACATTGATCTGCAGACGAATTTTTGGCAAACAAGCGGATCATGTTATAAACTGAGCAACTTGGAATTTCGCAGCTTTCAATTCGTTCCTTCTTCAGAACTAGTCTTCGTCGGCTGAATAGTTGACCTAAAACTAATTAAAAAATTTAATAATTCACTCCAGATATATTTA
Source organism: Uranotaenia lowii (assembly GCF_029784155.1). Lineage (NCBI taxonomy): Eukaryota > Metazoa > Arthropoda > Insecta > Diptera > Culicidae > Uranotaenia > Uranotaenia lowii. The sequence continues at coordinate 232,144,138 of NC_073693.1, read as the reverse complement.
AAGAAAACTCACCAAAAATCCTCCACGGCATTGAGAACTTTCCGCCACAATGTTTTCCATCGTTGTTGGTTTCGAAGAAAATTTAATCAAAATCAAAGAATTTTTTCATTGATTGTAGCACAAATTTATTGTCTTTTGATTTCAAGTACAGTACATCAATTAAAAATTCTTGTACACCAACTCAAAATAATTTTCTTTCCTTTTGATAGAAAAAAAAATAAAATCAAAAAAATAAGATTTAGATTCCAATAACACTAGAACTTTGATTCAAAAACGCATTTCTTTTGTTTTAATGGCACTAGTTTTCTCTGCGTGTATTCATAAATCATTATGTCTGAACATGACAGACATGGTTTTGACTTTGGTTTAGTTAAGAATTGTAAAAATGCTTTTTTAAAATTTGCAAAAAGTCCAATGTTTGATTATATCGCGGTGAATCCGTACACTTATCGTGAAAAACCATGTATATAACACACATTTTTATTTGAATCTATAAAAGTCTTTATTCTTTACCTTTAGCATGTAAAAAATTGATTTTGGATGAATAGCGGTGAATCCGTGCACCCACGGTAAATTGCTCTACTTATAGAAAAAATATGCTTCAAAACCTACAATATCAGGTATAATTTATAGGCAACGTGTTAACAAATTTCAGAGCGATGGATGCTAGAAAATATCTACTAAAACAAAACTGAAGTGAAACCGTGCACCCATAGTCAATACCCATAGCCATCTAACATGATTTTATAATTAGATTGATAATGTGTTTTAATTTTTTGATAATTATTTGAAATATTCATTTTATGACATACACGCATTCGTAAACTATGCCAAAATGAGGTGATTCCGTGCAACTATGGTGAAAAAATAATTCCATTTTATAACAAAAATCATATGGAATAAATAACAAAACAATTTCAAAAGAAAAAAGATAAAAATATTATGATATAAAAAATTTCCCCTTTACCAGTCATTTTGACTGGTCACGGTCCGAATAGGTATATTCAAATTGCCGGTCCTTCTAGTGTTAAAACACTTAAGTTAATACGATCTTCAATTTCCTACGACGGAACAAACTCTTCTCGCTAGAAAAATAGAAGAATTCAATAGATCGTTTTTAACATAACGGCTATTGTTTGTCATTTTACCTACGTTGAATTTTTCCTTAGAGTTTCCTGAAAAGCCTCATCTTAAAATTTTGTCGAGAGCTAGCTCCTGTTGAAACAAAAAAAAATTAGTTTCATTCAAGGAATTCGAGTTTATTAAATATTGTCTCATTCACGATTTCATATGTTTTTAAGGAATTATTGGCTCAATTGTCTAGGACATTTTAAATTTATCATGTTTTGTATGGAAAAGAAAATGAGTTTTTCGAAAACAGCTCCGCACAAATTCTAGAAAAACTAAAATTTTTACAGTGGATCAACAGAATTTCATAATCTTTAAAATTCCAAAATTAAGTAAATCGAACTTGTTTTTGTAAAATGATTGTAATCGTTGAGCAAAAAGAAGAATAGCTGCAAATTTCGTTGGATTTGTCTCAAAATTTACTGAAAACATA
>NC_073693.1:232032398-232142077 GCF_029784155.1 Uranotaenia lowii | reverse complement strand
TTGACTCGCGACAACTACGAGTGTCTTGCACTGCTGTTAATCTAAGCAGCGTTCTCCTCGACGATGTTCCTCGGGTGCGACGTGTGTGCGACTACGACGACTGCAAGTGCACGCCCACGCGTGCCCTGAATCACGACTGCCGACTTCGAATGTGCCACACTGGCAAATCAATAACGCCAGACGAACTCGCCTTAGCGCGGCACGGCAACTCGTAGACTTTTCCGATGAACGCACGCAACGCTGTGATCTTCGGTGAAGTGCTCGGGCGACCAGGGGACGACAGGTAGGGTCCGCCTCGCACTGCTTACCAGATGATTATTTGACGGAAAATCTTTCTCCCGCGACGCTTTAAGCTTTGCGTGAGTGTTCGAGCGGCCAGATGACGACAGTAAGGCTCTGCCCAAGCACCTCACGCACCTTTCCAATTGCTCGGCTGACACTCCGGGTGCGACCCACAAAGGACCACACAACGGGTTTCACCTGGCACTGTTCACCCGGGTCTTTGAAATTCCGCCTGGTTCGGACGCGGACGACAATGTGGAAACAGCACGCCGCGGACAGATCGACACCACCTGCGGAATAAAGCCAAAGGCGTAGCAAAACAAAACCCTTTGGAAAAAGCACGTTAATTGCGCATTCTTGAACGGTTCCTCTAGAGTTGCCTTACCCGATATCGGGGCTATTGTATGATCGGTATCCTCGCTTTTCCCAGGTGTTTTTTCCGGTGTCCCGTTTGGGAATCTAGGTTCGGATACAAAACGTGTGTTAGCGAATGTGGCGGTAACATTTTGAGGTTAACTCACCGAATTCCGCTACTGCTGGTTTCGCTCGACGCGCTAATTTTCCACGAGCGTGTTTTCCTGGCGTACGACTGTCGGAAGCGGGCCTTTTTGATCCGTGACCGGATTCGGATGGAGCAACCTGAGTAAATTACGGAACACGTTAGTGCACGTTGTTAGTGCGCAACTCAAAAGCAACTCACCAGCAGCTTAGATGCCATCTGTCCGGCAAAACGGAAGCGGTAAACTGTTTGAAACAGCCGCAAAGATGATGGCACAACACCGCGCCCTGAGACACTTCTGTCTGCTGGTTGCCTTCCGGGAATTCCTGCGTCGGAGGCTGCCGCGTTTTTCCGGTCGAAACCAATCTGCTCGCGTCACTGCTTTTTCCGTTTTTTCTCCACACTGAATCAAATTTTACTCTCATATCTCGTATTTCTTTTTGACGTTTTCGTCAAACGAGGGGCTTCTTTATTCGGAACAAGTATGTCCACACTGAGGGGATTCGTGTGGTGTGTTTTCGTTTTAAACTTATGATCAATGTTTTTATTCTCTTTAATACATGCATAATCAACTAATTGTTACAACCTTTATGAGCTGTATCAAGTGCAGCTCATCAGCTATCGCGCGTTTCTTGTGATGTCCTTTCTTCCTATTCTTTCCTATCGTGTGAAGATCGTTTACTTTGAATGTTTTCCATGGAAATTACCTTGAGGAAGTGTTGTGCTCGACCATTATCTTATTGAATCATTGGAAGCGTGTTGGCCATCGCCTTTAACTTTTTATATATAAAAAAAAGAAGCTACCCACCCTTAAGTTTGTAACTCGTGGACAGCTACACTCAGTGGGTGGGAACATGGGAAGAGAGATTATGGTTGGACTCAGGGTCGTTACAGGAAAATTCACTACGTTACACCGTCTTCTGGAGTAACCTCACGCAAGGGATTCCAATTACAGCTAACATGTTTTTCAGAGGTGCCGAAACGGGTGGGTACCTCTCATGCTATCAACCAGAGTCGGAAATTCAAAATATGAAAAACAATGCCTGTGAATTACTGAGCGGACCACCCTAGAGAGAGATTTGATAACCATTTTGGTTCGAAACTTTAACGAATCCCGGAAGTGTAAATCGATTACGGATTTCTACAGTTACACAATTTTTGGATGCGATTACAATAATGCTTAAGTTTATTTTACGGATGGGCCCTGGCATGACGTCACACACTATATACTTGCGGCTTTGTTTCTTCCTCGGCGTTTGTTGATCGCAGCGCGGCTACGATTCCTCTGTCGGCTTGTTATTCACCGTCTCAGCCAGTAACGGAGTCACCTGGCTGGGGACGACTGACATGCAAAATACCGCCCCAATACTTGCCGGTTCTAGCATAGTTGGGAACGGCCGGAAATAAAGCATGCTGGTATGATTGTTGTTTGTTGACCTTTCGACACCAGCGTCGGGCTAAAAGATGTTGTTTTGATGCTGACCGGTCCAAGACGAGGTTATGTTCGAGTCGATACCAAGTGCTTGCTCGACTCCGGTCTCGAACGGTGTTTTCTGTCCGGAACTTTTGGTTGCCTGGGGATGATCATGGTGTGGTTCGTAAGAACCAGCCAAACAGAAAAAGGCCCTTGTGGACCTACGCAAGGGTATTAAAAATAGTGTGCACGTCAATGTTTACATTGGTTTTGTTTTTACATGTGGTTCAGTCTTTTCAACAAATACATATTTTTAGATAACATTTTACCTTTTATCTGCAGTTTTACAATGTGCTTCGTTTTAATGTCGTTTTAACAGTTATTTATGCCTTTGTCACTTTCTTTTAACACGTTACATGTAATATAAATGTGGTTTTAATTCTTTTGTCAAACGCATGTTCATTTAATTTTCAGAACTATTACTAACCGTACTAACAAAGCAAATTTAACATAATTTAGCTTTACTTTTAACGTGTTGTGTTTGTTTTTCGCACTGTTTTTTGCTGTAATGTAAAGTAGATTTCAAGTAACGTTTTTACACTTCCTATTAGTTACGTTTTACTTTGAAAAACACAAGTCGCGCACAACTGCTCCCTCAGGCGATCACGAACAGAAAGGACAGGAAGCGGATAGCCGCTAAAGCGCTAAGTGGAATTTTCTACATCCAACCAACACACATACATTTACGGTAACACAAACAATACTAGTGTGTTGTTTTCTGGGTGACCACACTTCCCCGCCTGGGCTCCGAAAACACACGACGCCTATGGATTTCCCCTGAGAAGACGATGTGAGATCTTGGGACGGGATGGCAGTCGGTCAAGGTTTTGATCTGTTTGGATAACTGTTGTAGGGTTCACTTAATAGGACAGGGATAAGTCAATTTTGTGAGAGCATCCGCAGCAATCGCGAGCAAAGTGAAAATGCTCACGAGTTTAATCACTTTTATACCGCACCGGGGGTTAGTATATGGGTGAGCAAAATAGGGCCGTTGCCGTCGGGACCGACAAAGTCACCAAATTTGCTCACAAGAAAGGGGCGAGAGCAAACATGCACTGAAAAATTATAGACTACTAAATGCTTATTGATGATATTCTTTATTTTACAAAATGTTGAATAAAATGCATGATAAATTCAATTTAAAATAACAAAATAGTAATGATCGCATGGTAACTTAACTGGAAATGTGCTTTGGGATTTTTGATGACTGTCTGGGTGGCACCATATGCGAATTATTTTTTAAAAGATCTCTTAACAGTTAAGAACAGTTAAGATTTCCTAAACAGTTTATAAAATACTATAACCATTTGTGAACGTATATCGATATAAGGTTTTTTGGAACTTCTTTATTCATCACTTTTTTTAGAAGAGGAAAAGGTATATTTCGAAAATGGGGCCCAAGTCACGGCCAGCACATCCCTCACTGAAACATAGGGTTGTTTTTTCTAGGGCCCGAAGGGAGTATCGATATAAGGTTGAATTTCATGATTATTCCACGTACGATATTGTACAATTTCTTAAAAATAAACAGAACGAGTTCGTAAGAATCTAATTTAAAAATTTATCAGGCAACTGTTTAAAATTTTTTTTAAACTATGAAAAAAATTCAATGCATAGCATTCAATGTATCTTTTAACCATAACACAGTGCAATATTTGAATACAATTGAAAAAAATAATTTATTTTCGAATGAATAAATAACTGCCGCTTTGAATTTATTAATATGAATGATTTTTTAATTCCCTTTTTCAGTGTAACAGTTAAGACTGGCCCGCGATGCTCACCCAACTGGTGCGCGAAAGAGTGTGTATCCTAAAACTGGGCCGCTGAAATGAGCAAAACCGGGCCGCGTATACTCACTCATTGGTGCGTTTGCTCTGACAGAGTCACATTTACAAAAGTAACGAACGGTTACAAGTTGTAAGGCTAATTAACAGCAAAGGCTAAAAGCTGCGATCTGCTGTACCTTTCCAACATACAAGTCGGGCATCGTCAAATCGCCAAAATTGGAAGCAACATAGGCGATTTTTTTTTCGTGAATTTAACATCAAGGTCATTCTTCCCAAGACCGATCACGAACAATTCTTACGTGGATTATGTCAAAAAAAAATGCACACCAAATTTTGAATTGCTGGAAAACAGCAATTTTTTCAGATTTTTTCTTTCCGAAACAATAAGCAATATGAAAAGCTAATTTTTGTACCTACAGTACATTTAATGTTCGGTTGAAATCAAGGGTATTTTTAGATCTCGAATAATTTAACCCTTTTCGCATGAAAATGTTGTTCAAAAAGCTGCTGATTTTCCCAAATCCAATCATGTGAAGTGCATTTTGAGGAACGTTTCAATTTGTTGAAAAATAATTTCGTTTGAATAATGTTCGCTTCATTAAAAAACTTTTTGAGCATGAATGACACAAGTGCGTTTAAATTCCTGGTAAAAAAGAATTTAAAAAGTCATAAAAAACATATACTTACAGTCATTCTAGCTGAGTAGCTCGAACAGTGCGGATGTGCTTTTTTATCACTGCTGTACCGAGGTGTTTTTTTTTCTCGCTAAGTCGGAGTGAACCAAGTGAAGTTTTATGGTTTCACGCGGAATTGTTTTCTTTCCTGCTGGTTCGGTTGGTGCTGTGTTTTGTCTGCAAAAACAATTGGCATAAACGTTCAACAGCCAAATTGTTTTCCATCACCATCTCCATCATCATCTGCCAAGGCCATCAGTGCATTTCGAGACGTCTCCCTTCGCCCTGATTATCCGGGATTTGGACCCCGTTGGGGCGGTTGCTCGGTGGATTCGGATTTGATTGCTGTAACCGGGCGAGACAGAACGGCCCAAATATTTAATGTGCATCGATCGACATCCATCTTGTTTCGACGGAGGACCACGTGGTTGATGCAGTAAATGAAAGTGAAATAAAACAATAGCCCCAGAAGTGCTTGAAAGATTGTGAGTTAATACTTTTTCTTTTTTCACTTTTCTTGATCTATATTTTCTCTTTCTATTTATATTTTGACAATTTTGTGCTTCGCTTATATTTTCGACGCGGAGGGCATTCGTGTCCCCGTTGAGAAATATGAGCGAAGGCGGGAGGTCTCACCCCTCAACTGGTAGTGATGGGGATGTCGTTTACGAGAATGAGGAGCATCTGGAGGATCCAGATGCTGCTGGTCCCTCAAATGTAAATGATTCTCAAATGGACGATAATTCTTCATCTTTAGCACTGAAGAGTGGAACAACCCGGCTCCGAAAATATGATGACAGTTCATCTTCCGCTGGACCTTGGGTGGTTTTCATCCGGCCCAAAAAGAACGGCAAACCTCTTAATGTGGTACAGATCACCAAAGATCTGGCGAGGTGGCCCTCTGTAACCAGTGTTACAAAACTACGTCCAAATAAGCTGCGCGTTCTTGTGGCTAATTCGAAAGCTGCAAACGATATTGTTGCCAGTAATTTTATAAACCTTGAGTATCACGTCTACATCCCGTCTCGAGACGTAGAGATTGAGGGCGTGATCACAGAGATGAGTCTGGAGGCTGATTACGTGAAATCCAACGGCGTTGGTAAGTTTAAGAGCCTTGATTCGGCTTCGGTCGAAATCTTGGACTGCCGACAACTCAGAACTGCCAACGTCGTAAACGGAGTCAAAGTGTACTCACCTTCAGACTCATTTCGTGTTACCTTCGCGGGTACCGCCCTCCCTCACTTCGTCTTGATTGACGGAGTTTTAAGGCTTCCTGTGCGACTCTTTGTGCCTCGCCCCATGGATTGTAAAAATTGCATCAAGTTGGGGCACACAGCGTCGCACTGTTGCAATAAGCCACGCTGTCCCCAATGCGGGGAGATTCATGGGGCTGGAGCGTGCTCAGCAATAGAGCAGAAATGTGTCTATTGCGGGGGCTCACCTCATGAGATCTCCTCGTGCGAGGCATTTAAGAGTCGCTGGGATAAACAGAAGCGCTCTTTAAAAGAACGATCAAGACGTTCTTATGCCTCTATCTTAAAGAGCGCTTCTCCACTGGCCCAACCGCATTCGAGTAACATTTTTTCTGTGTTGCCAGTTGACAACGAAGAGACGACTGATGAAGACAACCCATTTATTTTTGTTGCGAACTCCCGGAAACGTGTAAAAACAACATCAAAGACACCCAAGATTCCCAAAAAGATCCCTACAATAAGTCCTCCAATAAGCCCCCCTAAAAAACCTATTGCTGCAAAACAAAAAAATCAAACTCCCCCTGGATTCCGCACGATCTTTTCACCACAAATCGATCCAACACCAGCAGGGACCTCAAAGACCCCCATAACTAATGAGGTTTTGTCTGATTCATCTTCCCAGCCGGGACTGTTTAAGTTGACAGATATCCTAAACGGTATTTTCTCGTTTTTTAACATCTCTGAATCCATCAAAGGTATTGTTAGTGCAATGCTTCCTGTAGTGAAGACATTTTTGAAGCAATTGATGCAAACTTGGCCCCTCATTTCAGTGTTTATCTCTCTCGATGGCTAATTTAAACCAAGAGGTCGGAGATATCACTGTTTTACAGTGGAATTGTCGTAGTATTATTCCTAAACTGGATCCGTTCAAATTCCTTCTTCATGAAATTAGTTGCGATATTTTTGCCCTTTCAGAAACATGGCTTTCTTCTCAATCAAACATCTCATTCCACGATTTTAACATTATCCGTTTGGATCGCAACGATTCTTATGGAGGGGTGCTTTTGGGGATCAATAAGCGCCACTCCTTTTATAGAATCCACCTCCCTTTATCAGGAGGAATTGAAGCTGTTGCATGTCATATAACTATAAGAGGTAAGGACTTATGCGTTGTCAGTTTGTACTGGCCTCATAGAGTTGCAGTGGATCGAAATCACCTAGAGGACCTGTGCTCAGTGCTTCCTGAGCCAAGGTTGATCCTGGGTGACTTCAATTCACATGGAACTGTCTGGGGAGAACAAACTGACGATAGTCGTTCTACTCTTATTTATGACATTTGTGACAGTTTCAATTTAACAATTTTGAACACGGGTGAAAAAACACGGGTACCTAAACCCCCTGCAAGACCAAGTGCAATTGACCTCTCACTCTGCTCAAATTCACTATCATTGGATTGCCAGTGGAAGGTAATCCCTGATCCCAATGGTAGTGATCACTTGCCAATCAAAATTACAATCACCAATGGGGCCAGCACTTCAAATTCAACAAATATGGCATATGACCTTACAAGACACATCGATTGGAAAAAGTACTCGGACGAAATAACAGATGCCATTAATTCTATGAATGTTTTACCTCCTTTGGAGGAGTATCACTTTCTTTCACATTTGATCCATGAAAGTGCACTTTGCGCTCAAAAAAAAACCCATCCCAGATTCATCTGTTCTTCGAAGGCCCCCAAATCCATGGTGGGACCAGCAGTGTTCCAAGCTTTATAAGGACAAATCAAAAGCATTCAAAGATTTTCGAAAACATGGAACCCTCGTCCTTTTTGAATCATATGTTTCCCTTGAAAATCAGTTCAAAAAATTGATCAAAGGGAAGAAAAAGGCATATTGGAGGAATTTTGTGGGTGGTTTATCACGGGAAACATCCTTGAGTACCTTATGGAAAGTGGCACGAAGCATGCGCAATCGATCATCTACAAATGAAAGTGAAGAAAATACACATAGATGGATATTAAACTTTGCACGGAAAGTCTGCCCAGATTCTACACCTGTACAAAAAATAATCCGGAACGTGCCTCCTGATAGGTGTGGTCTGGATTCCAGCTTTTCGATGGTCGAATTTTCACTTGCCCTCCTCTCTTGCAACAATTCAGCTCCGGGAATTGATAAAATCAAATTTAACTTGTTGAAAAACCTTCCGGACGCCGCCAAGTTTCGCTTGTTAAATTTATTTAATCAATTCTTGGAGAACAACATTGTTCCCCAAGAGTGGAGAGAAGTGAGAGTTATCGCTATCCAAAGGCCCGGAAAACCAGCGTCCGATGCGAATTCGTACCGTCCAATAGCGATGTTGTCTTGTATACGCAAGTTGATGGAGAAAATGATTTTGTTTCGTTTGGATAAATGGGTTGAAACAAATGGTCTCCTTTCAGATACTCAATTTGGGTTCCGAAGGGGCAAAGGGACAAACGATTGTCTTGCTTTGCTGTCTTCAGAGATACAAATGGCGTACGCGAAACGTGAGCAAATGGCTTCGGTGTTTCTAGACATAAAGGGAGCTTTTGATGCAGTATCAATAGAGGTTTTGTCAGACAAGTTGCATTCCCGGGGTCTGCCTCCACTATTGAACAACATCTTATACAGCTTGCTTTGTGAGAAACATCTGAACTTTGCTCACGGAGATATTGCAGTTAGAAGAACCTCTTACATGGGTCTCCCACAGGGTTCATGTTTGAGTCCAGTTTTGTACAACTTTTACGTAAGTGACATCGACAGTTGTCTCTCTGAAGGCTGCACTCTAAGACAACTTGCAGATGACGGCGTGGTGTCTGTCACAGGATCTTCTGAGTCTCATCTGCACAGACCTTTACAAGATACTTTGAACAGATTGTCTTCCTGGGCTTTGGGGCTTGGGATTGAGTTTTCCCCTCAGAAAACGGAGATGGTTGTTTTTTCTAAGAAACATAGACCTGCTCAACCTAAGCTTCAACTCCTGGGCAGAACGATCACTCAATCGAGGTGTTTTAAGTATCTTGGGGTTTGGTTTGATTCCAAGTGTACCTGGAGGGCCCATATTGAGTATCTGAAAGGAAAATGCCAACAAAGAATCAATTTTCTCCGATCAATCACTGGCACCTGGTGGGGAGCCCATCCAGAAGATCTTTTAAAATTGTATCGAACAACTATTCTCTCAGTGATGGAATATGGTTGCTTCTGTTTCCAGTCAGCTGCCAAAACTCACCTCATTAAACTCGAGCGTATCCAATATCGTTGTCTCCGCATCGCTTTGGGCTGTATGCCCTCAACGCATAACATGAGTCTCGAAGTTTTGGCAGGAATACTCCCACTAAAAGATCGATTCAATTTACTATCACTCCGGTTCCTCATCAGGTGTGAGGTCATGAACCCATTGGTTATTGTAAATTTTGAAAGGCTTCTTGAGCAAAATTTTCAAACAAGATTTATGTCTATATACCATGTCCTCATGTCAATGCAGGTAAACCCTTCTTCGTATTCTCCTGCTCGTGTTTGTAGCCCAGACTACGATGATTCTTCTGTCCAGTTTGATTTGTCTATGCAGCAGGAAATTCGTGGAATCCCGGATCCGCATCGTCCACTTCTGGTTCCAAGAATTTTCGAAACTAAATATAGACACGTCGATGCTGATAAAATGTACTTTACTGATGGATCACTTATAGAGGAATCAACAGGATTTGGAGTGTTCAACGAAATATCTAGCGCCTCTTACAGCCTCGAGTCACCATGCTCTGTGTATATAGCAGAATTAGCAGCAATTCATTGGGCGTTGGACAGTATCGCTTCAAGGCCAGTTGGGCACTACTTTATTGTAACGGATAGTCTGAGTTCTGTTCAAGCAATTCGCTCAATAAAACCGGGAAAGCACTCACCATACTTCTTCGAGAAGATACGGGATAGTTTGAGTGCTTTATCAAAACGTCGCTTTACCATCACCTTTGTTTGGGTTCCCTCCCATTGCTCGATAGAGGGTAATGAGAAGGCAGACTCTCTGGCAAAGGTGGGGGCGATGGAAGGCGACACGTATCAGCGTGAAATCGCCTTCAACGAATTTTACTTTTTAGTTCGAAGAAACTCTCTTGTCAACTGGCAGCGCAAATGGGACGAGGATGAGTTGGGTCGGTGGCTGCACTCGATTATCCCAAGGGTAAGCCTTAAACCATGGTTTAATAGATTGGACCTGAGTCGAGATTTTATTCGTATATTTTCCCGTCTCATGTCCAATCATTATTCCTTAGACGCGGTACTCTATCGTTTTGATATTGCTGGCAGCAATTTGTGTAGTTGCGGCCAAGGTTACCACGACATCGAGCATATTGTTTGGTCGTGCGAGGTCCATCTTGTCGCTAGAACGAATTTGATAGACTCCCTTCGGGCCCGAGGAAAACCACCCTATGTTCCAGTGAGAGATGTGCTGGCTGTCATAGACTTGGACTACATGTTTGAAATATACCTTTTCCTAAAAGCTATTGATCTTCGTCTATAATTCTTTTTATTTTCATATTTCCCTATCTATCTTCTTTTTTCTTTAAAAGTGACTTAGATATAAGCACACAATTGTAATCAAACAAAACGAGTTTGGCTCCTTAAAGCCTAAAGGTACGAGCCGTTTCAAATAAAGAATTTACAAAAAAAAAAATATACTTACAGTCGACCTGGAAAAGCGAGAGTTCAAATGACTAATCATTTTTTCGTCCACACTTTCCCACATTTCCAGGTTCCCTTTTATAAAGTAAGGAACACTAATTTTCTAAGTTAAGCCAGGAAAATGAATCTCGCTTGTAGAAGTTTTACATTTTCACCAAAGGAGGTTTTCTGGTATAAAAAGCTTGGGACTTGGTGATTTTCTCACTTAAAGAGGTAGCTAGCCTAACCCGACTGTTTGCTTAATTTATGCAACAAATTGCAGAAGGATTTTTTTAAATGAATAGGAAGCAAATTTGAGCAAAAAAAACTGTTTCAAAACCAAGCGGAAACAACAGCTTCGTTTAGAGGGGAAGAACAGAATTCGTGTAAATCGCATGGTGGCACACAATGCTAACTTTTTTTTTCTAAAAAAAATCTTTTCCTGTTTGTATAAATTTGTAGTATAAATTTAGGCGTTTCCTAATAGATCTTCAAAAACTTATTTACACTGAACCCATAAGAACTCGTGAGTTTATAACAAAGCTATGTTACAATCAAAAATTTTCAACAAAAAGACATCCTAGACTGAAGTTTTCCAGATAAATAATTTAAAGATATTCATTTATTCAAAAGAGAAAGGATAATCCCACACAAAAATCGTATTTTTCGACTTGAAACCACGATCAGAAACAAAACACAATTTTTAAAATAAATATTTATTATCATCTAGCTTCAAATAACCCCAGGTTGGTAGTCCCTATCATTAGGATCGTCTGCTTTAGCTGCTTCATCCTCAATATCACTGTCGACGGCCGTCAGGGCTGCCATTTTCCTAGCTACAACTTTCCCGCAGTTTTGTTCCGGCGCAATGTGCCTCGGCGGGTAATGTCCCTCGGGCAGATGCAAATTCAGCGCTTCCTCGTAGGTTCGTGTGACCAGTGTTCGTTCTGTAAAGCGGCAAACTTTGTCAAGTTCGGTGGCGGGCACTGGAAGCGAGCCCGGTTCCTCTTTTATCGTCGCAGTACTAGGTTGCTGCTCTTTGGGCTTCACAAATATACGTTTCATTTTAAGCATCTTATCGCTCTGACCTGCGTATTTGTATAGCTTATCCGGATTTGCTCCGTATAAAGGATCAATTTTACTCTTCTCGAACGGATCCTCTTCCAGGAACACATTTGTTCCTAGCGGATAATCATAGGTTCCTTTGTAAACATCTTCATTAATCTGAATGACCGGATGCTCGGTTTCGATACCGACGACTTTGATACGAACATTTGGATCAACCAACTCCTTCCGGCTCAAGTGATTATCAAAGTCCACAAACAAAAGTACCTCTTCGCTGACGTAGTTCACAGGATCGTCTTCGTCGCTTTCCTCGTCGGGGTTCAGACCTGCATCCAAAACCGGGTCCTCTATCTCGAATTGGTCGGACAGATCGTCGTCCCCACGATCAGATTCAATCTTCAGTTCAGCCATGGTGTCCAGAATTGAGACTCTATAAATTGATAACGAAAATTTGTTTTGCACAATGTCTTGGTTTTGAATATCCAGATTTTCACAATAACAGAGCTTTTAGCAGATTTTTTTTTATTTGGACAGAATTTTAAAAAATAATCTAAATAGAAACACCGCTCAAATTGTAAATAAAAACATCCATGACAGTTCTATGAGCCGGGATATTTTCTATCGACAAAAATATCGATAAGGGAAATTTTTCGAAAACAGTCTGCATCATTTAGAGGTGCCAGGTGTTCTGATTTATCAGGATTTGTCCTGATTTTCGATAGACCGTCCTGATTTTTCAAAAACTCTCGAGTTGTCCTGATTTTTGAAAATTGGTCCCTAAAATTTGAAGAGTATTTTTCAAATTCAATTTTCATTCTTCCACCGATAATTCTTCCAAAAATACGCAATATTCATGGAAATCAATTTTATCAGATATTTCACATAATAAATTTATTTTTATTTTTTACTTTTAGAGTTACTTCTGAATGATGAGGAATCATAGATTTTTTCAAACATGAATCGTTCGAACGTCTGAAACAATCGTCGCTTGGAGGAGAAATTTGTCTTATAAAGCTTCGTCCACACTCGACAACTTGAATTGCGATTTCGGTTGATGAAACTTGTTTATGTTTACATTTGGGTTGCTGGCTGAAAGTCTCCCATACTTGTCGGGAGACTTGAGACCAGAGGTCGGCATTAAAACGCTGTTCGCTAGTTAGTCCGCTACATTTTTGTTTGTACACTTATTTTTTAACTTTATTTTAAGAGAACTTACGGCTCAAAAAGCATTCCTGCTTGAATAATTGCACCTTGTGGAGTTTGTTCATCCGTTATTTCAACAAAAATCCCGTAAGAAAATAAATTTGTCATCAAAAAAGTAGCGGACTAATTAGCGATTAGCGATTTAACGCCAGACACTTCAAAAAAGCATGTATCAGCATTCTTCCTTGACTGATTACTTGTGGTGGAGTTTGTCTATCTGCTAGTACAAAATTTTGGTGAAAAAATAAATGAAAAAGATAATTATCTAACAATAACGGAGCACACAAATTAGCGATTAGCGCTTTAATGCCGGACACTGCTTGAGACATGTATATCTTCGTCTAGTTCAGAATGTAAACGTAAACAAGTCTCAGCAACCGAAATCGCAGTTCAAATTGCCAAGTGTGGACTAAGGCTTAAGGAACACCGAAATTGACAAGCCAGGTTTTGTTTAGTTCGAAATCCATTAACTGAATTAATACATTAAAAAAGTTTAAATTGATTGTTTTATTAATCAAAGTACATAATGCAATATAAAACATCATTTTAAGTGAAAATCTCGGATTTTCAAATTTTGTTTCATTCGACGTAATGAAAGCTCACGCGAGAATTATTTATTTCTGTATTTATTGTTTAATAATTCTTCATCGTTTTTGGAGCAATTTTCAGATCATGTATTTGAATTTTCTGCAGAAATTTAGTCAGCCTTAATTTTTTTTTCCACATTAAAATTATGTGTCAAAATGATTACTTTTATTTGACTCAAATAAATTAAATATGTCGAACAATTCCCAAACCGTATGTGTGGAAAAACATACTAGCTAAGTGTGGTTTTTTGCAGTGTGCATACTTTGATTATTGAATCAAAGTTATATTATTTCAGTCGTTCATCAATAATTAAAAAATATAATCTTGAGATGAAAATTATGGAAATCGTTATTGTTCTTCTTGCTGCATGCGAGAAAGCAGCTGTTCTCCACCAATTCTTTAAAATTTTGAATTAAATTAATATTGAGTTATGAAAATCTTGAACAAAAAAAGTTATCATACATATTTTACTTAAAGCAAACTCGAAAATTACTCCCACAATAAAATATATTTTGGGAAATTTTCAACCACGCGGCAAGTTTTTTGGTTTCCCTTTTATTTCCCCTTTTATCCCTTCGCTTTCGAACTGCCATCGATTTCACATAAAAAAAAACATCAGGCCTAAAAAAATACTGTGATGTGCTTAGGTGCAGTAAAGAAAGGCGAGCGATAAAACTGTAGTGTCGAAAAAGCTAAATTTACTGCTCTCCTGCCATCCCGATTGGATTACTAATTCCTAAACACCTTTGCGAGGATTTCGCTACGTTTTTCCGTTTGCCGTCAGCGAAGTTTGGAATCGATAAAAAACGGAAAGAGTGCGGCCAGATTTTTCTGGGGTGTTTCACTGCTGCTGCTGCCGATTGCGAAAGTCATAAAATCGAATTTGCCAATTTTTTTTTCTTTCTGGAGACGGTAACAAAGCAAGGTGGAGACCTCCCGCGAGTTTTAGGTGCCGATTGTTCCCCCGATGGATCGACGAGCGATCGCTGACGAACAGTCCGGAACAACTCAGTGCGGCCGATGATACGCTTCGAAGCGGATTATCCTTTGGTGTTACACCAATATCGGCAGTGGCCTCGAAGTTTAGACGTCACTGATTAGTGTGGGTGCGTAAGTGTGTGTGGGTGCGTAAGTGTGTGTGGGTGCGTAAGTGTGTGTGTGTGCACTCGCGTTTGTGCCTTACCGTACAAAATCTGATCTCTCGACGAAGGAAACAAACAAAAACAAAAGGCGTTCCGCGATGTCCGGCCAAAGCTCTATCGGAACCCGCATCAACATGATCGAGGCAAAGCTGCAGGGTCAAACGTTGGGACCTCCGCTTTCGTTGCCTCCAACGGGGGCAAACGGAAATGGAACCGGTGGACCTTCGCCTAGGCCGACTCCGACTCTTAACTTTACCCGGGGTAGCTCCGGAGGACGTGGACGTAAGCTTATTTTATGATAAAATCCTTCTTTTGAAATTCATAATTTTTCACAATATTTAAATTAACACATCATTGTCCATGTCCAGAACTTGCATTCACTTACAGTAAAATAAAACGTTTCGTAAATTGTAATTTTCATTTTTTATCCTTTTATTTGTTCCATAATTTTAGGGTAATAAAATAGCAAGAACAATTTTTAAATTTTTGTGGAAGGGTTTTTTTTTAATTCAACAAGTTTTGATATTTTATTTTTCATCTTTAAGTCAGGAAAAAAAATGATTCACACTTTAAAATTAAAGTTAAAACTAAAATGAACGTTTGTTTATTCCTTTTAGGACCGATGATGTTGCCGTTGCCAGTACTGTCTGGCAATCAGCGCAGCGAATCGGAAGCCCGGTTCCAGAAAATTATCGAAAAGAGCGGAATGCTTAAAATTAACGATCAGATCTACAAAACGACCCTTGCCGATATGGAGGATCTTGGTGAGCTGGGCAGCGGAACGAGTGGGCACGTGGTGAAAATGAGACACAAACCTAGCGGGGCCATCATTGCCGTCAAGGTAATATAAATATTTGAGGTTTTTACACATTAGAAACATCAATCCTAATATTCTGAACTTCTATCATCTAGCAAATGCGTCGTACCGGAAACGACGAGGAAAACAAACGGATCATTATGGATCTCGACGTGGTTTTAAAGTCGGAGAACTGCCGTTACATAGTGAAATGTTTGGGCTGCTTTATTACCGATGCGGACGTTTGGATCTGCATGGAACTGATGACGACTTGTTTCGACAAACTGCAGAAGAAATCCAAAAAGCCTGTGCCAGAAAAAATCCTCGGCAAAGTGACCGTAGCCACGGTGAATGCACTTTCGTTCCTGAAAGATCAGCACCAGGTAATCCATCGAGATGTTAAACCTTCAAACATTTTGATCGACGATCGGGGCAACATCAAGTTGTGCGATTTTGGAATCAGCGGTCGATTGGTCGATTCAAATGCCAAAACCCGTTCCGCCGGATGCGCCGCATACATGGCGGTAAGTTTCACACTTGTTTTAAATTCGCTTAAACTGAAGATTAATCTGGTCCAATATTACTATCCTTTTTAGCCTGAACGCATCGATCCCGCCAACTCCGAGTATGACATCCGAGCAGACGTGTGGTCCCTAGGAATAACACTGGTCGAACTGGCAACAGCTCTTTTCCCGTATCGCGGTTGCAAGACCGATTTCGAAGTTCTCACCAAGGTGCTTACTTCGAACCCCCCTCGACTGCCCGACGATCAGCAGTTCTCGCCCGCATTTCAAGATTTTGTACGACTCTGTCTACAGAAAGACTACCAAGATCGGCCGAAGTATCGGGATTTGCTGCGTCACCCGTTCATAATGCAAGCCGAGCAGGACTCATCGGTCGATGTTGCCGGCTGGTTCCGCAACGAAGCGGTGGGCTGCGGTATCCAGCTCACTACACCGCAGCTCATCGCTTCCGGTTTAAAGCCTGCTCCCATTGGAGCGCTGACTTCCACCATGTCATCCGGTAGTAATAGTTTGCAGAGGCCTTCCTCATCGGCGTCGGATCAAAATAGGTAAGTGACTCCAATTACACTTGCCCCTATTGCATGTTTTTCTTTAGCGAAAATCAGATTTACAGTTTTTATTGAGATTTCGTTTCAACTTTTGTTAAGCCTTTCTTACTTCCTGCTTCATTACTTTATTTTGGAATGTTTCAGAGATATAAAATTTTTTATTAACAGCATTGTTTTTAATCTGCGCCATCCTAACTATACTTACTAAATTTAAACGTTTGAATTCAAATTGCTAATCGTACCAGGCTGTTTTACCATCAAGCTTCTATCACTAAAACACGAATTTAACTATAAAAAAAGAAAAATTAATAAATCAGAATTTACCGAACAGCTGGCCATTTATACTGAAACCCTGGTAATGTTTTTTAATGTTCAGTTTTTTGCTGCGTCTTAAGATAGCGTTGTTTTAAACTGAACTTTGGAACCCACCCAGTTCTCACATGGTCTGTGTGGGCCCACTTTGACTCTGTGCAGATCGTTAATCGATGATAATTCTATCTAATGACTTGACAAGCGTATCCAGCAGACAAATAAGTCTGTAAGACGTTCGATACCCTATAGGTCAGGCATGTCAAACTGGGGGTTCCGCATGCGGCCCGCGTAGCCCCGTCTTAAATTATCTCAAAATTCCCTACTACACAGAAGTACGCTGACTTTCCTGCCACAAAATATTAAAAAGATTTTTTTTGCTACGAGAGGAAATAATATTATTTTTGGAAATGAAAGATTTTTAATGCGGCCTGCACATTTAAATGAGTTTAACATGCCTGCCCTAGGGGTTTTCTGGTTTCGGCTATAAAACCTATATCGCAGAAAGTATCCGGAATACTCAACACTGAGGTTGAAATTCCGACAGTTCGACGGAAACAGAGGGCTGCTTCACCGCAAGTATTAGCAATAGTCACAAGCTCCTTGTTCTTTATTGGCTCGATAACGAACTGTGACTTCTAACTTACAACACTTAGTAGCCCCTTTCTGATTGAGCTCATCTAGAATGGTGTTGAGCTCCTTGATCGTCCAATAGCTGCAGAATGCGATAACGTTGATCTTTGCAATTTCGAATCCATTCCGTGAATCTACCACTAAGTTCAAGATGGAAGGATGCCTTGCGATCTAGACATTAGATAAGCTTAACTTATTCGCAGCTCAGTTACTACTTCCAGATGGAACATTCTTTAGACTCGCATTGCCCTTTTTTTCATTGAAAAAATATATTTACAGCAGTTTGCGAGTTAAGAAAACTTTAGAAAATAAATGAAGTTTTGGCACAATTTAATAATAATTGTTGAAAAATTTATATGTTCGCGACTGGAATCTTATTCCGCATCGCGTATTGAGAATAGATTGTTTTACCTATTATCTTTAAATAATCTCCGCAACTTAGCTTAGCTTTACCAGCACCGAAATATTTTTGATTATTTTTTTATTTGTAGGTTACAATTTCTTTAGTATTTTAAGTTGTAATCCGTAAGTATATTTTTAACATTTTTACATTAGATTAGTTGTGTTGTTACTACTAAAAAAAATTAGATCTAAATGCATGTAGCTTGTTTAACTATCAAGATAAAATTGAATGTTGGCACCAGGATATATATTTTGCACCCGTATACGATTCCATTGGATATTTCTGCGAACCTGTCAAAACTAATGTGAATTGTATTTGAAACAGAGTACCGACACCATTTGAAAACATTACGGAAGCAGTTCAGGCACAGTCGAATCAACAAAAGCAAACAGTCATAGCGTCCTCCATACCGGTCAAATCGAACAGCAGCAGTAGTAGCAAACTTTACGAACTCCAGCAGAATAACAGCGCAGATCAACAGCAGAGCCTGCAAGCCAAATTGAACAGCATTAGCTTAGCTCCGGCACAATCTACCTCGTCTTCCACGACTCCTTATGATCCAAGGTCGCCCTCTCCTGCGCAGCATATGCAACAGCAGCACCAAATGCAACCCCCTCAGGCCCATTACCTTAAGCTGCAACCAAAAAATGCGATAGTTAGTAACAGTAGCAATCTTAGCAACATCGGCACCGGCCCGGAACGAAATCAAAAGTACAAACGGTCTCCGTTCATGCCTCGTAGATCGGCGGATCCGAACGACAATGCCTTATCCGTGTATGGCAGTCCTAAGAAAGAATCGTCTCTAAGTAGCTTGGGTCAAAGTATCTTCAAAAACCTTACAACATCTCCGTTTTCGCACCGCAAATCGGAACAAAGGTCCTACAAACCACCGCTTCCCGGCGAAGATGGCGGCGGAGGTGGAAATCCACTAGTGTTGAACGGTAATCGCCAGCCCGGATTCAGCAATCCTTCTTCTCCACTTATGCTCAATCGGAAAGTGATTGATATCAACGACGAGCAACAGTATAAACACCTCGTTGGAAACACCAGCCCAATTGGTAGGTGTTATGTTCAACATTTTAAATTCAAATATGCCACAAAACAAATAATTTTATTCGAAAATTCTGAATTTCAGTTCTTCAACGATTCTACCACCAGCAGAATCAGCTGAGAGAAAACAAACAGCAGCAGTTGGAGCTGCAAATGCAACAATCCACCAATCCCTTTTACCAACAACCAAGTGGGATTCCGGTCAAGTATAGCCCTCTGCCTTCGCATCGAACCGTGCATCACCCAACCAACCCGGCAATTGTAGGAGGTTATGCGATCTACCAACCGCAAGTGCTACCCGAAACTTCCAGCAATATTCCAATCTACCAATACCAGCAGCTGAACCTGGGCTCCAACCTGGCACCCAGCAGTAGCAGTAGCAACAGCAGTCCGAAGCACAAAACTGGTGGGTTCTTTAATACCTTTAGCAGAACCAAAAGTCATAATAGTAAACCGGGTAGGAGTGGTAACGGCAGTACTAGTCAATTTGCGGATCGTACAGGTTTTGTTGCCCAGGGTGGCCCAGGTCCTGAAAATAGCTTTCCAGATGCTGGTGGGCTGTATCAGAACCATCATCAGCTTTATGGGCGGCAAACGTTGCCGGAATATGGTTCCACGGGATTTGTTGTATCGACTGGTCTAAGCAATGGCGACGAAATGAAGGATGATACAGGTACGTTTTCAAAATAACACGCTATTGTATTGCAAATATTCCATTTAGAAGCTGAAAAGTACAGCTATATGTGTCTGTGTGGTGTCATTCTACACTGCAAAAAATCCACATATTAGGGATATGTATTAGCCTTATAGATTTTTGCAATGTGATTCCCATTTGAAAATAACGTGTCCACACATATAGAATACAAAATTATGAGTTTTATATGCGTCACATAAAAGTAAAATCCCACACATAAATATTATAAGCCTACATTGCACTCAAACATCTGCCTACATCTTGGCGTTTACGTGCATGCCTACTTGAAGACATTTTATTTTGTTCGAATTGGTTTTCGGAGGGAAATAAAAAAATGTGAGATTATGGCTCGAAACATTTTTGAAATTTTTATTTTAAATAAAAATAAATATAAAAATGCTAAGCCTAATACTTACATGTCTCGTGTTCGTATTCCATTGGCACAGAAACGCGAATTCCGCACCGAAAAATCAGCAGCTAAGACGATTGTTCCAGTCGAATAGAACAATATCGACGGCTTCGATCAACACCAGGCCGACGTCCTTGCCTCAGTAGTCAGGGCTTGGTTTCCTAAGGGGGAGATTAGAAGAGATCAATAATCGATGTATTTTTAATATTAGAGTAATACTTACCCAATTGAAATGTTTGAATTGACACTTAAAAGGGCACACCAACTTTTTCTTCAGGGTGGCCATTTTGAAAACGCGGAAATTTTCAAAGACGAAAATCATAGAATGTATGAGTCAATATCATAAACTTTATGTTATGAATAAGGTACACCGGGGCAAGTGCAAACTCGGGGCAAGTGCAAACGTTCAACTTTTCTCTGTTACAAAAAAAGTAAAAAATATTTCTTCTTCTAGAAATTGTTGTTTAAACCCAAACAAACAATCTGATATAGATAAACTAAACATTCTTTAAATTTTTCACTAAAAACACGGCACTGTTTGATCACACACGAATTCAAGTACGCACTAGACATGAACAGTGTGTTTTTGTTTTGCATATTTTGGCTACAAAAAAGGACATTCAAATCCGAATTATCGTTAAAAGGTGAGTGTTTGAGACCGATATTCAAGTGAAAGCAGAAAATTTATGATAAATTTTCAGTACACCCCGAAAGTTGTGAAAATAATATTCGCTCTTGTTAACCCACACTGCGGGGCAAGTGCAAACGACACTACCGGGGTAAGTGCAAACGCACCTTTAAGCCATGTAACATCAGCCATTTCAGAAAATTTATCACCAAAATGGTTCAGCATTATATTAAAATGGTCAGAAGGGGTATCCAAAGTGTTGTATCTGAAGCGGATGTTCAAAGTTCTGTAATGCCTTAGTAAATGAAGGTCTTTTGCATAAAACAACAGTCGCCAAAAATGGAGTTCCAAAAAGTTATCAATATTGCAAGAAAACAGCAAACATATTAATGAAATTTGATAAAACGTATCGGAACATGTATTCAATTCATTTTAAGACCGATACACTGACTCATCTGCGAATTAGTTTGGAAAAAGTATTGCGTTTGCACTTGCCCCCATAAACGGGGCAAGTGCAAATTTTGAAATTTTTTCACAAAAGCACCGTTACTTTTTACCAACATTTTTTAATTTTTCACTTCCAACGGGAATATGTTGAGAACTATTTTAGTGATGCAACGAACGATAATTGATAACTTTTGAACATATACATATTTTTCTAGGACATGTGAAAGTTGAACTATGGTGAAAACCGTTTGCACTTGCCCCGGTGTACCTTATACAATTTATGTGTGACATATGATGATAATATGAAGTATATGAAATATATGCGTAGAGCAGTTTTGAAGACCTTATGTGTGAGGAAACATACATCCCAAGGGTGGATTTTTTGCAGTGTATGAATCTTCGGCCTGCTTAGGGCTGCAAAAAGGAAGATTTAAGGCCCGTTCGTTCTAAAATCGACCTTATTATTCTCTCTCAAGCAATTATGGGATGAATTATCCAATAGCATGAAAATTCCTGAAAGAAAAATTAACCTGTCGCAAGCAAAGACTGTAAAGAAGGCTTTTCTTACGGCGTGTTCGTAAAATGATTTTTTATCTATCGAAGTGATTTTTTCTAACGATGCTTGCGTTCGTAAATTAAACATGCATCACCCAAAAAATCAATTTCTGAACACGCCGTTAGTAGTATTTGTAAAAGAAGAAGTTTCAGCTGAATACTTGGTACGGGCTTCCTAGAAAAGCTCAGTGAGCTTTTAAGGAAACCTTTCCTATGACTTTTTGGTTGAGTACCATCATGTCACCATCTACCGCCCAGTTAAGCGGTTTTTCAACTTCAAACATGTGTAATAAAAAAACGACGGAAGATTTTTATTCGCTTTCTTTTCCAATACATCTCAAAACTGCTCTACTTTAAATAAAAAATTTAGTGGAATGCGAAAAATGTACGCTTTTAAAAATAATTAACTAAACGTTGAGGTGTTCAACTGGCCCTATTACCGCCCACTCGACTTGTTTGGGTATCGATAATGTTTTCTTAAGGAAAAACTATCTAACAACACGGAAACTGTTCTTTTTATTATTGTCCATGTAACGAGCTGTCAAAACCATATTTTGAATCTTGAGAGAATACATTTTGTGAAATCTTTCCCGCAAATTTTGTACAAATTTAAACAAAGTTCGTTGACTGGCAAAATGATGATTCCCGGCAAACAGCCTCAAGTAATCGGTTACTTTCAGCGATAAAACATCATTTTCTAACGTAATCAAACTAAATGCTTCTTACAATTTACACTTTTGACACAAAACGTGCGTTAAAAACAAAGAAATTGTGCGTGACCGGTAATTAGGAACCCACACTTTTTTTATACACCAATTACCGCCCATCACTAAACGCTTCAAAAAACAACAACTATTGAAAAAATCGAAAATTTTCCGATGCAAATCTATTCTACAAAAATCAAACTATCGTTTGAAGTCGATTGTAGGACAAATAGATACTATTTAGTAAACAAAACCCATTTTTCCCCTAGGAGCACAGTTATGCTTAGTTCGCTAACAGGCGTCGAATTCAATAATTTGACCGGAAACGAAAAACCAAATATTTTATTTCTGGCTATAGTTAGCATAATTAAGTGATGATTTTTCAGTGAAATGGTCGAACAATGATGCCGACACAGAACACAATTCTTATTTTTGGAGAAAAAATTCCAGTTTTTTCGAAATACACACAAAAGGGTGATTTTGGGCGGTAAATGGTGTCTGGGCGGTGAATGGTGACTTGATGGTACTTGAGTATATCTATTCAGACAGTTATTCATTTGAAAAAATATTAATTTCAAGTGTTTCCACATATAAAACATAGCTTTGAGCTATGCAAATCATTTTTAAGTTAACATTTTCTCATTATGTTGATCATTTATTTTATTTTTTTTTCTTTTCATTTGCACCACCGCTTCTACCATCCTTTTTTCGTTTTCATTCGCCTAAATTATTCAATAATCGGACAACCGCGCTTGTTTTGCAATTTCAACGTGCACCTCGATTTTGCTACCTTTTCTACCGATTATTACCTCACACATGTAGGGTGGTTCAATACAATTGCAGATCTCGCGAAGCGTCGATTCGCATCTTTTGTGAAGCTAAATTTGTCAACCACCGGTGAAAAACGGCCCAAGGACAAACACCTCAAAAACCAATTGCTGCAGCAGCAGCAGCATCATCAACAACAACAGCAGCATCATCAGTTTGGTTACAGCGGTAGTGGCGCTAGTGTAGCGCCCATCGCCGGTTACAATCCAAGTACCAATCCGTTTGTTGGGCCATCGTATGCAGGCACGGGTATTCCCTCTTCAATTCCACCATCGGCAGCCGTACATGTTATGGGAAACGACCGAAGGCACCGCAGTCCTGATCCTCCACCACGGTACGTTTTCTCGAGAAATGAATATATTATGGTAATTATGTTATTTATTGAGTTTTTGTTTCTTTGCCGCAGATTCAATAGAGGCCAATCTCCTTTGCTTTTGCACCGGAAGCTTGAAAAGTTGAGCCAAACTGGATCACCCATCTTGAATCAACGGTAAGTGCCCTTTTTTCTTTTACGAATGTTTGTGCCGTATAGGTACATCGTCGGTGCATTAAGAACATTTCCAACATACCCCTATTCTATGGACCATTTCGGTTTGTGTTAACAGTAGACTTCTCAATGTACTGCAGCAGCGTGACATTCATCAAAGCAAGCTAGCAAGTGGTTTGGAGCCTATGTGGTTTATCTATAGGTGGGGACAAGAACACGAGTGTGAGAATCAGTTTTTTCAATGTTTTTGATTGCTACGTCACAAACGTTCATGAGCGTCTCGACGTTGAAGACGCCATTCACGGACGGCATACAATGTTTCATGTAATTTAGAAAATCTCAATCAAAGCACCCTTTTATTTACTCTTTTTCTTCCTGACGCCTAGTACGCGACGCTATTAGTTCAAAATAATAAACAACTTTATTTGCGTCTCAAACATTCCTCCTAGTGAGTTTTTATGGCTACATTTGGACGCCTTGTCCTTGACTCCGTGATGGCGTCGCGTTACGTCACAATCGTTCATAAACAACTGAATGGATACAACGAACTAACACTAAAGTTTTTGGTTGTCCCCACTTATAGATAAACCACATATGTTTGGAGCGAGTTGTTTTCAAACATTCCTCATCTCGACGTTTCATGCATTTTGAAGGCATATGGCATCGAAATTTAATTTTAGATTTCCTCGAATTCCTGCACCTTGGCAATATTGTACAGTTCAGTTTATTTGGGGCAATCAACAAAATGTACTATACAGTCGGTTGTTTTCTTTTAATATTTTACACTGTTGTCGGCCACCTCAGCCATTAATTCGTGAAATTGTACAATTGAATCTGACTATCGTCACGAAAGGTGCATTCCGCTTCCCGCACGTGGCTTGCCAAACCAGGAATTTATTCGCAAATTTGGACATCTGAGTGCGGATATGCTCCGGAACGCTGAACTTATCGTTGGTCGTGAAAAACAGGTTTCCGGGGATCTGTTTAGAGTCGGCCTTCACATATGTTTCGTCGTCCATGCTGTAGCATTTAACTTTCGTCAGCATGTTGAGGTACAACTTCCTGGCATGGGTTTGTTCTGCTTCTCGTGGCCTTTTGTACCTTCAACGTTCGAAGCCCAGCCTTAGATGCAGCTTTTAGCCACATCCCGAACGGAGGCGTTCGGGTTTCGGTTGAAGGCCCCAGCTACGCGGTTGTGATTTTTGGTGTTGTACGGAATACTTTTTCCTTCACTTTTGGGCTTCCGATCGGTGGTCAATCGTTTCTCGAACCGTTTAATCACTCGCGACACCTCGGAATTCGCAATTCCCAACGTTTTAGCGATGGAAACATGCGAGAGATCCTTGTTCTCGTGATGAATGCGCAAGATTTTATTACGCACGAACTGTTCTTTCGACTCCATTTCCGCGAGTTTTGATCACAGTACTTGAAACTTGCAGGATGTAAACAATGCACTATGAACTAAATCCACCCAAATTTTAATTAAATTCTACCTTTTTTTCATTCACCCAGCAAAAAGGTAAATTTTACCTTTTCGCATTCACCTAGCAAAATAGTAAATAATACCGCTTTCCCATTAACTGATTTAAAAGTTTATCGCCAGGCTCGTGGCAATTCGTTAACGCATTGACCCTTCTCCGTTCGACAAATTCGGTCAGGTCCGGCTTTACCGGAATGATATCTGGAGGATGACGTGGAATACACCTCGAAGCTGGGCCGATCTGAAACAAAAGCAAAATATTATGACGAGAATGGGCACAACTACCATCATGTCACCATCTACCGCCCAGTTAAGCGGTTTTTCAACTTCAAACATGTATAATAAAAAAATGACGCCAGATTTTTATTCGCTTTCTTTTGCCATACATCTCAAAACTGCCAAATGAGCTTTATGCTAAATGGCTTTTATGCCAAATGGGTTTATGCTAAGGTTGCCAGAATTTCTTCAGCACGTATCCGGAAAAACCGAGCAGTTTTTATATAAAAACCTAGCAAAATCCGGGCATTCGATTTCAAGTTGACGACCATAAATCCGGGCAATATCCGGGCAAATTTTGTCAAAACTCAGAAATTCCTCAACAAAAATCAAGAAAAAAAAATATGAAAAACAAAGTTTTGTTCATTAGAACTCATAAATAGATTTTGAACCGTATTTAAGGCTTCCAAAAAACCTTTGATGATTATTTTTATAAAATTTGCATTTTGGAGGTGTTTGTTGTTTTTTTTGTTTAATTTGCCAAATAAAGAGAATAAATCCGGGCAAAATCCGGGCATTTTTCCATGAAATCCGGGCAACCGGGCCGAGCCGGACTGTTCTTAAATTTAGTAACAAATATCCGGGCAAACCCGGATAAAACCGGGCAATCTGGCAACCTTAGTTTATGCCTAATATCATACTCCCATATTTTACGTATTGCGAAAAGATGGTATGGCCCGTGCGGTACGGGCATTACAGTCACCCGTGACAGTTATACCCAAAACAATCACGCCCTGCAGCCAACAGTTGAAATGAAATAATTTTCGAAAGAGGATGCATAAAAGAATGAAAACCAAACTGTCGGTTCGGTTCGCTACAGCTTAAAGCACAAAGTTTTTGGCAGCGCAAGCTAAGAGTCGATTGTTCGGCAATGAAAAAGCTGTCATAGAAAAGCTGTACTTTTGGTAAGCCTGTGTATACCAGTTTGGCACCAGCCGGCGTGCCGTTTTTGGCGTAGGACTTAATCTGTGGATGTACCAGTTTTATAAAAATATGTGAAAACAACAGCAGTACTGTCCATTGTGCGATAAGGTTCTCCGGGAGGGTTTCAAATCATTTAATTTTTCAACAAGGGAGGGATTTTTCGCACAACTCTCATTCAGACAATTTGGAATTTTTTATCGTTTAATTCATGTATTTATTCATGTATTTATGATAGACTTAAGAAAATCAATTGCAACTTTCCCATTGAAACCTTTACTCATCCAATATGGAACTTTAAAACACAACACAACAAATATGTACGTCAATGTCACAGAAAAAATAAGTTTGTCTCAAAAATTGGTCCAATATTATTGCTCAAACATCAAATCATTACGACATAATGTAATAATGATTAACTTTAGTGTGAGACAATGTAGAAAGTGGTCTTAATAACCTAAAATTAATTTAAAATAAATTATTATTTGAAATAGAATAAGCATGCATTCTAACGGACCACCCTGTTTCTCGATTCAAGTTTTACATCCGCTTCGCCCTCACCGCCCCTTCCGCCGCGCCGGGGATCCGAAAGTGTACCGGGATCGCCGCAGCACATCCGAACTCGCTTACACTACACGCCGGAACCACACAGGCGCCCCTACCGGACGATAGACCAATGAGTGGGGCTTCAGATTCTGGTTATGTGATCGATGTACAGATTTTTGGATTGAAATCTTTTTGTCGTTAAATTGTCGCCGCCAAAGCCTGTTGTATTACGGAGATATGAATACCTACTTATTAATGCACACAATTTAGGTACCATCTACTACAGCAAATGGATTCCAAATAACCAGAACCAGCTTCTTGTTGTCGTTTAATCGGGAGTGAGTTTAACATTGTAGCTAGTTGATGGAAGTGGTACACACTATTGCCTGATGCTTGTGCTTCGGTTTGTGAAGTGATTATTGGTTGTACACGTAAGATTTGCAGCGTTGCAAAACGACAGTTGAAAACGAACTAAATACAAAAACGAAAAACGAATTTCCATTTATTTTTTAAGACCGACGAATTATTAAGGACGCTCATTGCTTTTTACTCTTTTCGATTTTCGGTAGATGCCTCTAATCAGTTCAGGTGAAGAAATCTGTCGAAACACTTAAATAGTTATCAGCTCGATATCCCACGATTTATACCAAATTAAAAGCGTTTGTAATTTGTTATTCTTTTGGTTATTTTCTCAGAAAAGTTTAAATTATGATAAAATGATTGGATAATATAGAAATCCTATTGATTTTATTTTTCAGACAGTGACGTTTCAAAGCGCAATATAAATATGCGTCCATGCTATTGTATGCAAAATTCTCAAATGTTTCAAAGATAGTTAATGCAAAGAAACAGAAAAAAATACACAAGACAGTGCTATTTTTATTTACATGTGATTGTTTGTTCTTTAAGAATAATTTTGAAATGAAATATGTTTTCCAAAAATTAACTAGGGAATTATGGATATATCTCAGTTTAATCGGACATGATGTAATGGTTATTATATGACTTATCAAAATCTTACATCAACTGTCTTATTCTTTCCACTTAATAAGTTTTCATGATTAAATCTTATTTTTTTTTAAATTTTGACTATCCATACCTGTTAAAGTTGTTTGCTTTACTGTAACAAAATAAAAAATTTCTATTGAAAAAAAAATCACCTGCATCGTATAAACTGAAGTACGCTCTATGTAAAAAAATTATTGAAATTTTTCGCTTTCGTGTGCCGAAGTCTTTTCTTTGATGAACGCTTCTCATCTAAGCATGATTATTATCCATATAAGTGTTTAGAATGGCAATTTTCTAATTTTCGCTCGTCTAAAATTTGATTTTATGTTATGAAGAGCACATTCTCTGAATTTTCTGCTATAAAGTAACTGTTTTCAGATGGTATTTTTGGATTATAGTGTATAGCTTGTATTTATAGGGTACTAAACAATATTTATGCAAATATTCACCAAAATATAGACTGCAAACTCTTTAAGCTGATCGCTGGATGCAATCAATGAAATAGCAAGTCCTTACAAAGGATATTTTTCCTCCACATAACAAAACCTCCATGAAAAGTAGTAAAATCTTTAGACACACGCAATATTGCTCTCAAACCCCGACAAAAGCAAATATCTTAAAGAAAACATCAAAAGACTTACGAACCCTCTAATATAAATAAACAAAATAGCAAATGAATGGATTAAACAAAAAGCTGATCCTTCATACTTAGCTTCAACGCTAATCAAGTCAACTTCACACTATACTTTGCCGGCAACGCAAATCTAGATTGTGTAAATACAATACGCCTTATTAGTTCGACCTCTCCCGAAATGAAAGAACGAATGTAATGTAACACAAAAATGAAATCTACCGAAATTCTTAATTTAACTTTAATATTAGTGAACAGAAATCGATGATTGAAAACGAGCTGACGAATGAGTATGTCGTGATAGGAAACAAACGTGTTAAAAGCTGGGATGAATACTGAGAAAGAGAAACATTTAGTCATTTATTATTACAATTATTATTTTTATCTTTATTATTAAAATTTTTACTTTTATTTTGATGATGATTATTATTATTACTATAATTGTGTTACAATAGCATAACTAAAAGTGAGAATATGAAGAAAAAAACAATATTTATAAAACGAAAATAAAACAATTACATGCGCGCTATAGAAAATATCACAGAACGTTATTTCGTAATGCCGAAAGCCTTTTATCATGGAACCAATAAGTAAGGTAATTTTATGTCGTAAAATCAGATCCGAAAAAAATTACTCCTATGACTTTAAAGAAATTAGACATTTTTCATAGTCGACATGCAGGCCATTGATACCACAACGTGACGTCAATCATATTTGCAAGCTTTTTTTGCAAGGATTTTCGAGATAATGTAAAGCTCTCTCTTTACATGTATTTCGCTCCAGTGACACGATGCATTTTTTTTTAACTTTATTTTAGCTTTTCCAGAAATTTAGAGGTAAATTATGTATGAAATTTAATAACTTTTTTCTGAAATGAGAAGCACTATAATAACTCATGTTTTCAATTTATTCAAAAGTAATACCGAATCCGCTCGGTAAACGAAAGGTGCACTGAATCGGTTAGAGTTATGTTTTGAGCCGTTAGCTTAAGGAAATTTTAACTTACTACATCATTATTGATTGAGAAAATGTATGTAAACATATAAAAGTTGTTTATGACTAAGTTATGTTTATGAGTTGTTATGACTAAAGAACAATGAAGAAAATTATTTTAATAGAATTGGAATTTATTTTTGCACATAAATTTCCAGTAAACTAATTTGGGGTAATTTTTAAATTTCTCAAACCCTGGGATCTTAAAAGCTTCGTTTTGGCTCAAAACTCATCCATGATTTTTTGCTGAATTTTTAAGTGAGCAAACGTTTACAGTGAGTAAATTTTGAACTTTTATGTTGGTATGGGGCAATTGAATATTTTGTTCTGAAAATTAACGTCATTTTTGTTTCTTCTGTGGAATCGAGCCAGGTGATGGGTTTTGTGCGAATTTTTAAATTCTTTAAAGAAAATTTTTTGCTGAACAACTTTTTCCAAAATCGTAACATCGTATCTTATTAGGCAAAAAAGTTATTAGCTGTTTAACAGGGGTAGGTCTTTTGGTATTTAGAATCAATAAATTCAATTGACATCACTGCTGGTGCCTCTCAATGCATTGCATGAAAAGTAATCCTCGCCTCGCCAGACTCAGCAGTGAGGTTAATTGAATTTATTGTTTTTCAATGCCAAAGGACAAGTCCCCATTAAACAACTAATAACTTTTTTTTTGTCTAATTAGGTACGAAGTTACGGTCTTCGACAAAGCTGTTTAGCGGAAAATTCTCTTTGAAAAATTTATAACTTGGCAGAAAAACCATAAGCAGGCTTGATTCCACAGAATAAACGAAAATGATATTGATTTTTCAGTACGATATATTCATTTTTCCCACACATACCTAAAAGTTCAAATTTTCTGATGTAAACGTTACTTAAAAATTCTTCAAAAAATCATGGATCAGTTTTCAATAAAAAACGAAGCTTTTTAGACCCCAAAGTTTGAGAAATTTAAAAATGACCCAAATTGACTCAGTCTAATGTGACGACACATTCATGCTTCGAACGGCAGAGATTAGGATGAGAGACACTTAAAAATATTCTAAGTAGCAAGAAGACCTAGTCAAACTGCTTTAAAATTTAATACAGTAAGCACTGAAAACCCGCTGGTTTTCCGACGTACGGCGATGATCCCTATGTTGGTGTTTTAGTTTTATTAATGTTTCTTTTGCTAAAGGTGGCCATTTCAGCTTTCAAGTATTAGGTGGGAGTTCTAGCGATTATAAAAAGCGGTTGCAAAACATGAAAGTCCAATTCGTTCATATTTTTGAGAAACCTTTTTTGAGGTTGCCTTAAAGTATTTTTTTCTATAACCACATGGAAGCTAGATGTTATTCTCTAGAAAAACATGCATATACCAAATGAAAATACAAGTTTATGAAGGTGTGATTCGAAAAAAGTCTGAAAAAAAAACAGTTTTACCAAATCTGGAAGTGCTCATCTTGCCAGAATTGGAAACTTTTGCTCATATTGTGGCGCTCCTGGTGGACGGATTTGGAAATTCTTGGCACCCACGTGTCGGGAATTTTGTCAGATTCACGTATGTATTTTTGATTTTGATATTACACATATCGACTGTACTGTGCACACAATCATCATGGAAGCCGAATTCGATCCCACGACCATCCCGTGATGCTTTTACCAGATTTGGCATGCTGTCATTACAGCAAAAACGTTCAAGAATGGTATGCAGAGAAATGGGTCCAGTTTGTTATGAAAAACCTTAACAAACCCAACTGCCCCCAGTTCCGCCTTATTGAGAAACACTGGGCAATCATGAAGTGAAGAGGAGACTCAGGGCAAAGGGAAAGGTTGTCAAAGACATCAATCAGGACGAAGAAGGTGTGTGGCCTTATGAGCCGTGTTTCAGGAAAAAATCGAGAGTTCCTTCGAAACCGTAAAAAATAATTTTATTCGTATTTTTTCTTAAAAGTATGAAGAAAATGTCACAATTGTATTTGAAAATGATCTGGAATACAATAACAAATACAGGTCGGACTCGATTATCCGGAGTATCGATTTTTTTTTCACTCCGGATAATCGAATCTTCCGGATAATCGAATCATAAAAAAGGACGTTAAATTGTAATTTTGTTGTGCATTACTTTTGTAAAATGCAGTGGCGTAGCCAGAAATCATTTTTATAGGAAAAAGGGGTAAAGTCGTGATAAGAAAAAAAAAACAAATATGTAATAATAAACAATTACTGATTTCACTTTACCTTGACCTGACACATCTCGGAAGTGATTTTTGTTCTCATGCTTCGTTATTCCATGAATGAGTTTGTTTTTAAGCTTAAATAAACGAGAAGTTTCCTGACAAGAAATATGAATTTTATTTAACCAAAATGAAAATGTAACAAAAAAGAATATCAAAAGGGGAACATACTGAAATGACACCCTAGCTTAAGTCCCTCTTTTTCTTACTACTTTCACGTTTATACATTTGATCATACTTTGTACATAAACTAAAATACATTTCAAAATCCACTCATTTTCAACCGAAGACAATCGACAATCGATTTAAACTAGATAATAAATAATAAACCCGTTACATACCACGATATTTTTTTAAATATTTGAACAACAAAAAAGCTTTTGTAAGGAAAGAGCTTGAACAAAAGTTGTTCGCCATGGCCTCAAAAGTTGTAATTCGTTGAAAAAAGTGTTTGATGGTTTCAATAGTTGCTAGATTGTTTTTCAATAGTTACTATATCTTAATTTCAAGAAGGCTTATAGACAAGCACAATGAGTACTCAAGGAAGTTTATACAATTATTGATTGCATCACAGTAGATTTACAAACTTGTGCTACCATGGGATGTAGAGCAGGGGTCGGGGAACTTTTTGAATCATTACCCCAAAACATTTTTATTTAAGTTGATATTACCCCATGACGAAGAGCAAAAAAAACGTATCCGTAAACACTAAGCGAGCTCTCAAAGCGTGTTATTTGAATGCCTCAGGGGGAAATATTCACTTCTGCATATGCCGCTTAATTCTTTACTATCGAAATAAAACCAACAAATTTATAAAATTGTAAAATGAAAATATACACTTTTCACTTACAAAATATTAACTGTTACCCCCAAGAATTTCACTTTTACCCCATTTGTGGTAATTTATCCCGGTTCCCCGACCGCTGATGTAGAGGGTTAAACACATTGACAACTCTTATTCTTACCCCTACTGTTCCTAGCTACGTTCTTGCTTGACCACATATTTATATTATGTATTATAGAGTTAATGAGTTTGATCTAGAACAATACACTGTCGATAACCGAGTTTTAATATAAAGTACAACTACTATACTAGCCCCTGACCCCCCTATTTCCGTCTGATAAAAATATTATTTTGTGAATTATAGTATGGGAGAGTGGGGAATCATGGGCCTCTTTTTTTCGTTGTTCCATAACTTTTTTTATTATCAGAGATGAAATGAAAATAAAAAATGTTATGGTTTTCTACATTTTCAAGGTATCATAAGGTATTTTTTTGAAATTTTCAATAAGTTATTTTCCCCAAATTCTGACTGTTTGAAAAAAAGCAATATTTTTTGGGTTTTGAAATATGGTGGGGAATCGTGGGCCACCAAATCCAAATTGACCAAATAACATGCAAAGTTTATGAGTTGACCCAAATCTGTGATTTCTTAATTCATTTTGTTATTTTAAAGCAATTCCAGATGATTAAATTAAAAAGAGAGCGGTGTATGTCGAATAGATTCCAAAACCTGGTTTGCGAACGTTTTGGCAAAATTTCTTATGTAGGATGGATAAAATATTTTTTATAACTCTTCATTTGGCATAAGAAAACTTTGCAGATAGATAAAACGTATTTTAAGTTCTGAATGTGTATAAAAACATAAAAATAAAGGTGGTTTAAGATGTGTGGCCCATGATTCCCCACGAGCTATGATTTGCAAATTGGTTGCGTTTGTGTGACTTATTGATGTTTCATCAAAAATTCCATTTCCACGTGAAACCTACCTACTTACCTAAGGGTCCAGCGCCGATTGACCGGCGCATAGGGCTGAGTTAAAAGATCTCCACTGCTGTCGATCCGGAGCCAGCGTCTTCACTTGCTGCCAGCCGAGGTTCTCGTCAACTGTGCGGATTTCAGCGGCTAGACTTCGCCGCCACGAGCTTTTGGGCCTGCCTCTTCTTCGATGCCCATCTGGATTCCAGTCAAGCGCCTCTCTGCAAATCTCGTTTTCATCTCTTCGCAGCGTGTGCCCAATCCATCTCCACTTACGTTCCCGAATCTCGATTTCTAGCGCCTTTTGATGACACCGGCGATGAAGTTCAACGTTTGAGATCCAGTTGCCAGGCCACCAAGCGCGGATGATGTTCCGCAGGCAGCGATTCACAAAAACTTGCAGTTTTCGCGTCGTCATCGCATATGTGCACCAAGTTTCACACCCGTACAGCAATACGGATTTGACGTTTGAGTTGAAGATTCGGATCTTAGTTCGTAGAGAGATCTGGCGTGACCGCCAGATGTTTCGGAGACTCGCAAACGCATATCGGGCTTTTCTGATCCGGGTCTCGATGTCCTTCTTGGTCCCACCATCAGGCGTAATCTGGCTACCAAGATACTGGAAGCACTCCACTGTCTCAACCTGTTGTCCAGCTACCACGAAATTGGAACGATTTTCTGTATTGATTTCCATCGACTTGGTCTTTCCGACATTGATTTTGAGACCTGCTGCCTTGGAGCTT
Organism: Uranotaenia lowii; assembly: GCF_029784155.1. Lineage (NCBI taxonomy): Eukaryota > Metazoa > Arthropoda > Insecta > Diptera > Culicidae > Uranotaenia > Uranotaenia lowii. Next base: position 232,107,915 of record NC_073693.1, on the reverse strand, counting down.
TCGGTGAGGTCGTCGAGTTTGCTCTGCATGTCTTGTTGTGTTTGGGCGAGCAAAACAATATCGTCTGCCAGGTCAAGGTCGTTCAGTTGCTCCATGGTTGAAGGATTCCACGGCAATCCTCGGTTTGGTCTACAGTCAATCGATCCAGTCAAGATCTCATCCATTACGATGAGAAAAAGCAGCGGTGACAAAATACATCCTTGTCTCACTCCAGCAGTTACCGGGATTGGTTCGGACAAGACACCGTCGTGCAAGACCTTGCACGAAAATGCCTCGTACTGTGCTTCGATGAGATGGACTAGTTTCTCTGGGACCCCTCGTCGTCTAAGAGCAGCCCAGATGTTTTCGTGGTTCAGTCGGTCAAATGCTTTTTCGAAATCAACGAACACCAGCAGAAGAGAGTCCTGGAATTCGTTGATTTGTTCCAGTATTATTCGTAGCGTTGTGATGTGGTCCACACATGATCGTCCGGATCGGAATCCAGCTTGTTGCCGTCGGAGTGTAGCGTCGATTTTCTCCTGGATCCTGTTCAGGATCACTTTGCAGAGTACTTTGAGGGTTGTACAGATCAAAGTTATGCCACGCCAGTTACCGCACTCTGTTAGGTCTCCTTTCTTTGGAACCTTTACGAGGATACCCTGCATCCAGTCGGCCGGTAATGTTGCAGTATCCCAAATGTTAGCGAATAGACGGTGCAACATTTGTGCTGACAAGGCAGGGTCGGCTTTGAGCATTTCAGCAGGAATGCAATCGATTCCAGGCGCTTTGTTGGATTTCATGTCCTTGATTGCCGCTTCTATTTCAGCCAACGAGGGCGCTTCCGAGTTGACGCCATTAATGCGACTTACTGTGGGCGCCTCGAGCTGCGGGTTCTGTTGGCCATTGCTATTTGTAACTCGAAAAAGTTGATCAAAATGCTCAGTCCAACGCTTGAGCTGATCTGTTCGATCTGTCAGCAGCTGACCTGCTCGGTTTTTCAGCGGCATTCTTGCATTAGTCCTTGCACCACTAAGGCGGCGAGAAATATCATATAATAATCGGATATCTCCAATGGCGGCGGCTCTTTCTCCCTCTTCGGCTAGGGAGTTTGTCCAGGCTCTCTTGTCTCGTCTACAAGCTCGTTTAACTGCCTTTTCCAGCTCCGCATATCGTAAGCGGGCGGCTGCTTTGGCTGACCCGGTACATGCCTGCTCAATTCCGACTTTCGCCTTTCTCCGATCATCGATCATCCTCCAGGTTTCATCCGACATCCATTCACTCCTTCTTCCACAAACTTTACCGAGAGTACTATGGCTCGTCGTGATAAAGGCATTCTTGATTCCACACCACTGTTCTTCGACTGTTCCGTCTGTCGGCAGCTCCGAGGCTCGGGATTCTAGCTGTTCAACGTATGCCCTTTTCACCTCTGGATTCTCCAACCGGCGGACGTCGTATCGACACCCGACTTTCTCCTCGCGCCGTTGGACACGCGCAACTCTCAGTCGTATCTCGCCAAGGACGAGGTGATGGTCAGATGCACACGGAAAAATTGAGTTATACATAAAATGTGTTGAGAATATACTTTCGTTTAGACTAATCGATTGATGCTCAAAATTTGTATATTCCCAATTCAATTCTGAGTAAATTTGGGTTGCCAATATTCAAATAGAAACTAAAACTCGATTACGCAGCTCTGTATAAAAAGTAGTTGTTGTTGCAATGCTTTTGGCAGCGGATGTCATAGCAAAAAAGCTCATCCGAAAAATGGTTTTATGAGTATCTCAAATACTTAAATCGTTAATAAACGTCTTTAAATTAAGCAGAAGGACATTATTCGTTTGTTGCTTCGGGATCCCATTTGAAAGGGAACTGGAAATGTACAGAAATCGCGTAAGTACTTTGATTTTTTTAAATTTTCACTCACGCCATTTTGCCTCATAAGAAATGATTGGTTGAAACATTTGAAACAATTTCATTCATATTTGTAGGTTGCGAGGAACACAGGGAGATATTCTAAGTGGTGGAGGACGGACAGCAACCGAAACTCAACGGATCGGAATACAAAGAAGAAAAACTAGACGTTAACCTACATGAAGGTTCACTAATAATTGCTAAAAGAAATTAACGTTCCAAAAATGGTTCAAAGAAAACAGGAATAAAATGAGCCTGATAGATCGGAAAAGATAAAAGCCGGAAGAATTCTCGTGCATTGCAATGAAGGTATGTGTTTTTATTTTAGTTAATTGTGCCAATTGAATATTATTGCTGTCAGAAAAGTAATTTTCTGTTGATTGTTAGCAGGATGCTAACTACTTGGATGAGAACCCTCTGTGGAAAGTCTACTTTCGGTGTTCTTCGAAGCGCACCCAAAGGATAAGGGCATCGTATAGTGCGTGGGCTATCAGAAATATATGCAGAAATATATTCGATGCTGCGAGACGCCGCACACAGGGGTAAATGAACCTAATAAGCGATCAAAATTATTTGCGCACAAACGGTAAACGATAGACATTTGATGTCTTCGCAACATTTTTATATTTTTTGATGATCTATCAAATTCTTGAAAGAAAAAAGTGATTTTTTCACCTGGAAGGGAGATAAAAAAATTATTTCTTGAAATAATTAGCTTAGCGTCTTGATGTCTTCACAAAAGTTGTAGATCTTATTATTTTAAGCAACTTTGTTGAAGACATCATAAAGATCGCATGAAATTCAAAAAAGTTACGAGCATTTAAAAAATAACGAGAATTTTAACAAGTAATTTTGAGTTTTTATTTAATATCTTTTTAAGTATACGATTTACAAACTTGGTATATTTGAGAAAGTTGTTCAAATTGTTAAAACACACAATTTTGTAGAACATTTTAAATACATATTTCAACTAAGAAAGGAGATATACTGCAAAATATCCAAAATAATGCATTTTTTCTGTAAGTTATAACCTTAAGAGTTCGGACGAGTTCGGATAATTTTTTGAGTGGATTTTGTTGATCAAGTTATTGGCTTTCCATTGATATATAAATAAAACATTAGTTTTGAATAGATTTTCTGCAAACTAGCAATCAATAATGAGCTTTTTCCTTTAGAAACACTTAAAATTCGAAGAAAAAAAACCTCAATTTTTCCTGTTTTAAGAGGAAAAAGCTCATTTTTGATTGCTTGTTTGAACAAAATCTATTCAAAACTAATGTTTAATGTATATATCAATGGAAAGCCAATAACTTGACCAACAAAACCCACTTAAAAAAATATCCGAACTCGTCCGAACTCTTAAGGTTATAACTTACTGAAAAAATGCATTATTTTGGATATTTTGCAGTATATCTCCTTTCTTAGTTGAAATATGTATTTGAAATGTTCTACAAAACTGTGTGTTTTAACAATTTGAACAACTTTCTCAAATATACCAGGTTTGAAAATCGTGTACTTAAAAAGATATTAAATAAACACTCAAAATTACTTGTTAAAATTTTCGTTATTTTTTAAATGCTCGTAACTTTTTTGAATTTCATGCGATCTTTATGATGTCTTCAACAAAGTTGCTTAAAATAATAAGATCTACAACTTTTGTGAAGACATCAAGACACTAAACTAATTATTTCAAGAAATAATTTTTTTATCTCCCTTCCAGATGAAAAAATCACTTTTTTCTTTCAAGAATTTGATAGATTATCAAAAAATATAAAAATGTTGCGAAGACATCAAATGTCTATCGTTTACCGTTTGTCCGCAAATAATTTTGATCGCTTATTAGGTTCATTTACCCCTGTGTGCGCCGGCGGCCAACTTTTAATTGGTACGTATTTTCAATTCCATTTCGATGAACAACTTATAAAAATTTGTTTTGATTCTAGTGGCACCTTAACTGCGGAACATGCCCGGAATTTGCTGCCGTAATCGCCCAGTACACCATCTGTAATCTACAAAATACAGATCCAGTGCCATCTAAAGCAAAAGCATTGCTCGAGCGGAAGTCACTTTTCGAGATAACCAGAATGTCACTGGAATGGTTTGGCTGCAAAATACTATTCGATACACCGATACTATTTCATGTAATATATTGTTTATGTTTGAAAAATGATTCTAAAGACAATAAAAACTGATTGCTTGTTGTTTAGAAAATCATTTAATTTATTTTTTTATTTAAAAACAATTACTTTTTGGAAGAATTTCAAAAATGAATGGGCATCCCCATGTCAAAATATACAGAATTGACTAACTGGCTGTAAGCTTTCGAATGTGTAAAAGCTTTTTGCTCACGCTCTGTGAAAAGCGCCCAAACATAAAACTAAGTGGAGACACTTTTCTCGAATCTGTATGGCTTTTAATACAGAACAGAGTAACTTTGTTTACCGTGCAATGTCTGCGCTTCGTTTGTTGCGGACATCAAGAAGGCTCCTTCTCCATTTTCGGCTGATGCAGAAGTGGTCAATTTGATTTTCTGTTCGGCCATCTCGGGATACCCAAGTGACCTTATGTGCTGGTCGATGGGGGAAGAGCGATCCACCGATCACCATGTTGTTGTTGCCACAAAATTCTACAAACAGCTCTCCGTTTTCGCTCATCTGTCCTAGGCCATGGTGCCCCATGATGCGCTCAAAGTCCTGATTATCGGAGCCAATCTTTGCGTTGAAGTCGCCTAAGTGGATTTGAATGTCACCCTTCGGAATTCTCTCAACCACGCTGTTTCATTGACTGTAAAACTGCTCTTTCTCCTGCAAATCGGCAACGTCAGTTGGCGCATAACACTGGACCATTGTAAGGTTTCTAACCCGTGTTCTGAATCTGGCTACGGTTATTCTTTCGTTTATCGGTTCCCATCTTATGAGGGCCGCATGGGCCTGCGGGCTTAACAGGAAACCAACTCCTCGTTCCCGAGTAGCATGTTCTCCTCGTATGCCAGAGTAAAGCAGTACTTGCCCGGACTGTGTCTTGTGTTCTCCAGTGTTAGGCCAACGGACTTCGCTCAATCCCAATATCTCTAGCTTGAGGCGGCTAGCTTCTCTAGCAAGTTGAGCCAGCTTTCCTGGCTGGGCAAGGGTCAAAACATTCCAAGTTCCAATTCTAGTCCGTGTTTTCATGCTAAAAGTCGTTGCCAAAGTTCCAATTCGGTTATTTCTTCTCTCACTTTCTGTAACAATAAAAGATTTCAGGAGCAGTAGGTTGTTAGCCTAAAGTCCCTATCCCGCGATGGGGCTGCCATCTTGGACTTAGCTGGCGGGAGCCGCATTTCATAAATTCAGCCGCTTGCTGCAAGACAGACGCTGTTTGAGCCGCCCCTGACCTGGAGAACAGACGCTCAGTTGTTGTTGCACGCCGCCCCTGACCTGGGGAACAGACGCGTGCGGCCACCTTCTCAGTCTGCATGCGACCAAAGCATCCACCGGGGTTGGGTACCCGATCTCCGCTTAGGTTACTCGCACCCCAGCCGGCACCGCGGGGAGGTAGAGATAGGAGTTGTGAATAAGAGGTGATATGACATTGCACATTATCCACCGTTTACCAGCCTTTCAACGTGAAAGATCATGACAAAACTAAGATCATAAGCGTATGAGCATATTTTTGTTATGCACTTTAGGTTCCCCATCGATTAAATTAGCGGGTGTTTTTTTAATTATGTAAGTATATTTTTCTAACTTTTTTTAGCTTGATCAATAAAAGAAGCATATGATGCGTATTTCAGTCAACAACATATAGGAATATATGCTCACGCAAAGCGACGACGATGACAGTTGGTTTGAAAATTTTTATCTCAACACACATCTGAGATATTAAAAGTGGCCCACGTTTCCCCATGGCCCACGATACCCCACTCTCCCCTACTAAAATTATTTAAAAAACCAAAATCAAAATTAAAACAAAAAATATTTTTTTTTAAACTCCGGATAATCGAGTCTAAAATTCCGGATAATCGAATCCCGGATAATCGAGTCTCCGGATAATCGAGTCCGACCTGTAACTGAAATACAGGCAATTGTTTTTGTTCCAATTCTAACTGAAGCAAGCTTTATCATGCCCTTTTTCCCCTATATCAAACGTATTAAATGGTATTAAACTATAGCAACTAAAATTTAAATTTTATGCCTTAAACTTCAGGAACAATTAGATTTTTCCTAAATTTCAGCGATGATAAATGACAATTGTCAGTTTTTATAATTTGAAGTGGAATTCTACCAAAATGTTTTCAGCAAAACTGCTTTTGATTAAAACATTGATAGGCCCATCTAGCGAGCCTACACATTTTAAATGTTGCAATTTTAATTTCTATTTTTCAAAAAATTGAATGTTAAGTTATAATTTTTTTTTTATTCAGAATAGCTACAAAATCTTGGTAATAGTATCATCCTCATAAAATTTAAACTATAAATTCAGATTTTTCTTTTCTATTCGTTTATTTTTGATTCCAAAGATATAGCTACAGATGTAATTCATTTTCTAAGCCTAAATGTTATTTTGAATGTACAGCCATTTTCTGGTTGTAACGGATTTTTTTTTAATTTTTTTTAATTGAATTTTTATAAAGTGAAGGTTAGTATTTTCCTATGTATAAAAAATATTGACGTAAAGAATTCGGAAGAAACTGAATCATTCAGTTTCTATTTTTTGAAAGTAGATGTTAAATAACAAGGGAAAAAACGAACTGATTTTCGAAAAAGTAATTCGTAAAATAAAAGCGACACTATTTTATCCTTAGAGGTTTAGAAAAATTGAAATATGTATACATTATTATCATTCTGGATTTTTACCATATAGAAACAAAACTTTCATTAAGTCAAAAGATTAAAAATTCAATTCAATTATCTATCGTAAGAATCCGTCATTTTCATCTCATCTTGACAAATTCGTTCTGAGTCTTATGGTCGTTCAAAAACGTGTTAGTTATTTTCAATTTAGAACCTTCTGCGGTGTAGTCTTTTCACTCTAGTAAGTGTTTTATAGATTTTTTAAGGAGTTTAAGTAGTTTAAAGGTTATTTTTTAACACCATTGTAATTTATTTTATAAAATTAAAAAAATATACTGATATTACAAAAAATTCTAAAATGTAAACAAAATCGTCGAACGGTTTTATTTTTTGGACATCACTATGCTTGCTTAGAATTTTGATAGTATTTGTGTCCGTTGAAGATTCGCATCACATAGCTGCTCTCTCTCTCTCCCCGTTTGTTTTGAAGTTTCGAGGCGGATGGCAGTTCGCGTATGGGTGCTTGTTAAGACCAGACCGATTTCTGGCAGTGTTATTAAGGGCTAATCATTTCTTATGGTGAGTAGTTAAACATTTCGCTATGTTATATTGACTTTACTGATTTTTAAAAGACTCAAACAGGATATTTCACTAGTCTTTACTCCAAAATGTTCTAAGAACGTGTCTGAGGTTAACTGTTTTGGTCAGTTTGGAGTATTTGTTTATGGAACATCAACACTGTTAAATGTGTTAACCAAATGGTGCAGATCCAAGTGCGGATAAGTTACAAACAGGAAACCATCTTCTTTTGGGATTTCATGGTGCATTCAATCAGTTTACAATAGATATTCGCGACTAGACAAATCTTAGATTAGCAAACTAGATGGGGGTAACATACATCGTATACCATTTTCGCTTTCTTTGCATCATACGCATGTACACACAATAAGAGTAAGGGGGGAAAAAATTTCTTCTGAGGTAAACTGGGACTGTTTTACTCGTTGCATGCAGGTCTACGACGACATCGAAGAAGACGACGACGTATGAAATCTCTCGCCTCGATACGAGAGTGAATATCGGCCCTCGTCTTTTCTCAACTCCCCACATTTTTCATTTTACTTACGCTTGAGACAGCCACGGGCGATTTGAGACTATATCATCGGCCATCATCGTTTGAGCGAGTGAAAATAATTCGTGACTCCACATACAGATCCAGAATTGCTGCTGCCCGTTCGTAAAAATCAGTGCTTCACCTCATTGTCGAAACCTGAAGAAGATTTGGAAATGGTGCTGGAGTTCACGAATACTGACCTCGTTGTGAGGTATCTGTATCTAGGAACCCAGCGGCCATTCTATATCCGAAAAACTCAACCCCTTGACATACCATTGGCCAAGGAGACTCTACAGACTCCCCTGAAGAACCTTATCGGTGTGGCTACAGCAAGAAAGCAATTAAAAGCACTTAAGGAGGCCACCAAAAAAGTGTTAGAATCCAAAACAACAACCGGAGCTACCAGCAAAGATGCCGTGGCAGTCAAAAAAGAGGCGGAAGATATCGGTCAAGCGATCGAAGATCTGGAAAAGGCAATCAAAAGCGATTTCAAAGAGATGGACCCGGTCGACATTCTGAGAAAGGTAAGCAAAGATGAAAGTTTAACTTTGAAGCTATTGGTGGATAAATAGACTGCACGTTGCTAGGTTTTCTTCTTTTCTGTTTTATTTCAAAAGCATCATCACCGAAGTTTGATAATTTTTATTGCTAAAAACAAGATGTATTGATTTAATTGCAGTATGCAGTAACCCTAATTCAGGTTCACATTATTGATATGAAATATTAGATGCGTTTCTGTTAGCTGAAATATGTTTTCAGTTATTCTATTCCAAATTCAAATCATTGAACTAAGTTGGTTCAAATATTAATCGTATTTGGCGTTCGATAATCAAAATCGCTAAATGTTGTGTTAAACTTTGCGTTCTATAACACAAAGCAAAAACATTCATATTTTTCCGAGGTGTTAAAAAATTAAAGAGCTAAATTTGACTAGTTTGGTGGCGCTGATTCCAAGTATGCTATTAGTTTTTGTTTCTATCAACTCTTTTTTTCTAGAAATCTTTTGAAAATAGGAAAACTTCATTTAAAAAACTAGTGCGCGTTTTTTGGCAAAACAATAGAACATTGCATAAATAAAAGTTTTAATTTCAATTATCAACTTTCCCCAATACCGAAAGTAATTTTGACTTCTGAGAAAAAGTTAGAGAAGTTTTCGTTTTGCTTATTTTTCCCAATACTGCAAAACGGGAATTTTTACCAATTCGAAGGATGTTTCGAACCAAACTCAGGGCTATTCGGTGAATCGAAACAACCGGGAACACTGGGAAAAACATTGGAATTTCATTGGCCCACCGGGAAACCGGGAATTTCAGCCCGTCACCGGAGAATTTTTTTCCGGGATATTAAGCCCAATGGGTTTATTCATCCCAACACCGGAGAAATTGTCATTTTGGGTAATTTAATTCGGAATTTAAAAAATACTTTCAAATTGATTTTTCAATGTAAGAGTAGTTTAACCGCATAAACAGTTTTTTTTCGTTCATAAGTCAACAAACGATGTTTCAATCGCCTTTTTTATGTGATCTAATTTTCGACAAACAGTTTCAATTTTCGACTTCAAAGGATTCAGTGTTCGACTAAGACATACATGTTTCATTTATTTTTTTTAATGCCAAAGGCATTTATTTTTGCTGCGTGAGACCTTTTTAAGCAGAGTTTCATTTTGATGTGGAGTATTTAAATATCAGCGAATTAGAAAAAAAAATTCAATTATAATCCAAGATTATAAAAAATGATCCATTTGCAAAAAAAAACTCGAGCTTTGAGCAATTCAATTTAGAAATTTTGTTCTATTATTTTTAATTATTATAATGATAAAATGCATAATAATACTCATTTTTATTGAAATGCCTTTTTTGTGATTTCTTTATTTGAAACAGCTCATACCTTGAGCCAAACTCATTGAAATCATGCAATTAACTCATCAGTTAATGCCATCTTCAACTTCCTACGACAAAAGAAACTGTTCTCGCCAGAAAAGTAGAAAATTTTATTAATATCGCTATCGGTTTTTACGTAACGGATTTAGTAAACGGACACAGTAAACGAAAATTACCGAGTTCGGTAATTTTTTTACCGAAATCCTAACATGTGTAAATCGTGAAACTTTTCGGTAAAAAATAAACGAACATCGCTAAATCGATTCTTAATTTACCGATGTTCGTTTATTTTTTACCGAACGATTTATACATGTTAGGATTTCGGTAAAAAAATTACCGAACTCGGACATTTTCGTTTACTGTGTACGTTGAATTTTCCCTTGGAGTTTTCTGAGAAGCCTTATCTAAAAATTTGGTCGAGAACTAGCTCCTGTTGAAACAAAAACATCTAGTTTCATTCAAGGGATTAGAATTAAGCCTTGTCTTATTTACGATGTTATATGTTTTTTTAAGGAATTATTGGCTCAAATGTCTAGGACAATCTAAAGTTAGGGGCCGTTCACTAATTACGTAAGCACGATTTTGGAAATTTTTAACCCTCCCTCACCCCCTGGTAAGACAAAGTAAGATTTTACAAAACACCCCCTTCCCCCTTTTAAGATCTTAGGTTTTTTTATTCTTTGAGAAATTGACAGGTTTTTTTTTTCAAAAATAGCTTGAAAATATAAAAATTGTGACATCCATGCTTCAATGCGAAGCACTTTCAAAGTAAAACTTGATCACTGCATTTGAAGAGCACAATTCATACAAAACATCAGATGAAATGTCATGAATGATTATAGAAAATATTATTTAAGACATAGCATGTTCGGGGTAACAATAATCTTCAATAATTTTTCACAATCGAATAAACAATATATAATCTAAATTACGATTAAAATAAGAGTAAAAGTTAGCACAAGGTACCATAAAACATTGTTATGTTTTTGACCTGAGAATCATAAAAATCTAAAAAAAAAATTCATTCTATACTACTTGAATTGGTGCAAAAATGTTTGAGGGGCCGTTCACTAATTACGTAAGCACGATTTTGGAAATTTTCAACCCCCCCTCCCCCCCTAGTAAGACTAAGTAAGATTTTTCAACCCCCCCCCCCCCCCCCCCCTATCCTCCTTAGTAAGACCTTACGTTTTTTACTCTTTGAGAAATTGACACGTTTTTTTTCAAAAATAGCTTGTAAATATCAAAAATGTGATATACATGCTTCAAAGCAAAGTACTTTTTAAGTAAAATAAAAAAAACTGTATTTGAAAAGCACGATCTATACAAAACAACAGATGAAGTGTCATAAACAATTAAAGAAAACATTATTCAAGACGTAGCATGTTTGGGGTAACAATAATTTTCAATACATTTCCACAATCGAATACTTAATATAAAATCTAAATTCCGATTTAAAAAAGAGAGATTTTGTTAGCACAAGATTTCATAAAAAAATTGTTATGTTTTTTACCTAAAAAATCATAAAAATCTTTAAAAAATATCTTTCTAAACTTCTAGAATGGGGGCAAAAATGTTTGAAGACAAACACGTTATCAGCTAACCTAAAAGCTGATACTCATTCAGCGGTAACCGATAAAGTTTTAGGATTTTTTTTTGGTAAATCGTTTGTAAAATTTCAAGTTAGTAGTGTCTATTACTGAAATTCATTATTTAAAGCGCTTTATATTGAATTTTAAAGATTTTTTCTGGATGAAGTCGTTTTCAAAATATGATGGATTCAAATCGTGGTTTCACAACGCACCATTTTGTTTCTATAAATTTCTCATTTAAAAAGATTGTTATGATGGAAAGCAAAAAGCGTGGTTTAGTGTTTTCGATGGCATGTTGGTTTGAATTGGTTTTCTATAAATTTTATAGAACCTGTAATTTTTTTTATTAATTCAAAGACATTAAAAGATCAATAACATAATATAAAAATTAACCAACAAATAGGTAGAGAGTAAAAAATACCTGAGTAATATGGTTTCGTATAGCTGTGGCTGTGGTGAATTTTTAATGTAACATTTCTTACGTAAGATTTTTGGAAACCCCCCCTACCCCCCTAGTAAGAGCTCGTAAGCAAATGTGAAACCCCCCCACCCACCTTATGTGCTTACGTAATTAGTGAACAGCCCCTACGACAATTATGTGTCAACAAACCTAAAATCTCAGACTTATTTCAGCGGTAAGCGATAAAGTTTTAGGATTTTTTGGTAAATCGTTAGTAAAATTTAGAGTTGGTAGTGTCTATCACTGAAAAAAAACAGTCTAGAAATTCATTATTTAAAGCGCCTCATATTGATTTTTGAAGATTTTTTCTTGATGAAGTCATTTTCGAAATATGTTAAACTAACGTTTATGATTATAAAAATAGTTATTTTGAAAAAAAAAATTAAGAAAAAAAACCGTTCGATTTTGGCAACACTAAATGTTCGGGCATGTTGCCAAAAACGAACGGAGTATATCAGAACTCGAAAAATTTTCAAACGATTGCGATTAAATTTGGCACATAATAAATGTCATGAGATTATTCAAAGAAATTTTAAACGTTCACCTTTTGTAAAGGGGGTTCGTATACATTTTTTCAACATATGTAAAAAAATGATAAATTTTAGCGTTTTATCATGATGAGAAGATGATTTATTGATTTGGAAAACAGGTTTTGACCTAATTATTTGATATGTTGTATTGAAAGGCTCTTTCCACTTAAATAATGGGGGCGCTCATCTATATATCTCGCGTGAGCTTTCATTACGTCGTATGGAACATCTTCAGAGTTCACAGAAAACTGCCTCAAAAGTTATCAAAACAACTTTTAAATTTGTATTTCACATATAGAATTGTCCAGGCTACAAATATTCTAAATGGAAAGAAATTGTGACTAGTTTATGTTAGTTTTTGATTTTTTGCGTAATAAAACTGTTTAGATTTTGTTTCTTACGACGTAATGAAAACTCACGCGAGATATATAAATGAATGTTTTTCTGTCTGTCTGTTTTTACCATGCAAAAATGTTTTCAAGATCTTTGGGCGTTGTATTTTTTTACTACATTGTTTCTATTTCAGCCGTATGTGATAGAAATATTGCTATTTTTGCATCACAGCATGCGAAACTACAACACGTGTTGTTAAAAAGTGACAAAATTTCTACCACTTTTTCCCGACACCAGTGAACTTGCTCTTAGGGCTCAAGACAATCTCGAAGCTCAGATGCCATGAAAAATCCCTTTTCAATAATGTTGAAATTTTATTAAAATTTAATTTTATTAAAATGATTTTGACAAACTTAAAGTTTTCCATAGAAGGGGTAGCAAAGCACATCGGGTCAGCTTGTATATACATAAAAATGAATGTTTGTCTGTCTGTCTGTTCCCTATAGATAGACCCAAAAATTACTGAACCGATCAATGTGAAACTTGGTATAGGAGACTTTTTTAGGTCGGAGATAGTTTCTGTAATACTTTCAAACCGCTCCGACTCAAAAAAGGTGGGCTCCCATACAAAATTCATATAAATATGGCGTTAAACAAACAATATTCAAGCAATTTCTATTAACTCATTTTCATATGATTTGTGCTAACGTAAGAACTTTAGATATACACATCATAACACACGACGTATTACAAGACACGCACATAACCTTCTTACTTTACGGAAAAGGATATTACATTACCTTTTTGTCGACCGGTTTCGGGCTCGATGTTGCCAATCTGCAGATTTTTGGTTGATCAGGTTGAAGAGAGGTGAAATGATCGGCGGATCGTCTATGTTTATCAACGGTTTTTCGGCAGTGTTGATAAACATCGACTCCGCATTCAGATGTGATGTTTTTCGTACAAACTTGCTCTTTCGATTATTGTGAAACAAGTCTGGTGTAGAATTAGTATGAGATGCCATTTTTAAAAAGCATTATGCCGGAACATCTTTCGGAACAATGTTTTCAGTTCCAATTTCGATAAATAATCCACACATTCAGCGACCTTTCCGAAAATCCACGAAAAAAATTGACAGTTATGAGCTGACGATGTGATGTAACATAAACAGACATGTTTAAAATTGTTTACATCGATTGGATGTAAATAATAAACGGACAGTTAAGTAGTATCACAATAAAAAATCATAATATTACATATTGTGGCTAACATCCGCTCAAATTACATCGACCATCGTCACATTATTTTTGGCTGTGCAGCTTAAACTTGATAGAGCCGAATTTCTATCTAACCTCAAATTTCCAACACTTTTTAGCAATTTTCAATTAGATAATCGGTTCTTCTGATATAGTTTCTAAAAATGGTTTTTTTTTCAGTCGGTTACCCAATATTTGGTGGAAAATATTGATTTTGAAGTCTGTTTGTTAAAATTATATATATATATATACCTTTGTATTCTTGATTTTATTGATTTGCCTGCCTTCTCGAAGAACATCTCTAAGTTTAACAGCTGATATATACTAGAAGACTTTTCGTGCGCGGGGATAGAAACATTCTTAAATGAAGTGAACCAACTTTTCACTTTTCTTCACAAATGTTTCATTATTAGGCTACAAATAAGGCCGGAACAAATTTCAAATCCTTCTTTTGTCTTGGAGTTGGAACATCGCGAGGGGGGGGGGGGGGGGGGGGGGCATAGTGAAAAATAATGCGTATTGTGTATAAAGTGTATTAGAAAAAGGGACTCGCTTAGCTCTTTCGCTAACATGATTGTTTTGATTATTTCCTGACCTCAAAAACGAATAAATTTATTTCTAGTATGGCAAGTCAAAGATACTTAGTGTAGGTATAAGAAAATGTGAAACAGTTGAAAGTGCACGACTATTGGGTCTCGCACGGTAAGTCGATTTAAAATATTATAAGGAGTTTTTCGATTTTGTAAAGGGGGGGCTCCTATACAAAATAACCAGAAATATAACAAAACTTGAATTGAGATCCCTCCGATTTTTTCGTAAAAGATGGCTTCTTCAACATTCAAAAAATTCAAGTTTAATTCAATCTTAGGCACAAAACTAGAACCTCAGCTTATATTAGATCGCTTTTAAATAATGTTGATATTTGATGCGAAAGAAAGAATATTTTAATTAAAATTTTAACATTTTTTTCAATGGAAGGAGTAGCAAAGTGCACTGGATCAGCTAGTTAGTTAATAAAAAATAATTCAACTCAAAATTGATAAATTCTAAAATTTCTTAACATCATGTTACCAAAACTAGATAGACAAAATCGGACAAAATATTCGAGTTCAGGACACCAAAATCAGTTATTAAAACATGGCACCAAAAATGCTGTTTCCTTGTGTTATTCAAAGCGCTAAACGAAGAAAATTAAAAATATATAAGCGATACATACATTTTGAACACATATTTCAACACATGAAAAAATAGTAAAATGGGATAAATTTAACTAGTTTTCAGATCGTTCCTGTACTATTTCTTTCCAACTCAGCTTCTTCATTTCAATAAAAAAAAATCCACAAACAAATTTAGTTTGTAGAAAGATTTAAGGAAGGACCTTTAAACACAGATGAGCTTTAAGCAAATCAGAAAACAAAACAAACCCGTCCATTTATTTAAGTTTCCATGTATTTTTTTCTACTTTTTTGTCATCTATGCTAGAGTAAGGCTTCAAGATGGTGCATAAATCCATAAGTTAAGACCATCGAAAAAAAAAGTCTTTTTTTCCTATGTTTAAAGTGGAGATCTATTATCTTTTAAAATTAATGGTTAAACTTTTTTTTAATTAGTATTTTTGTGTCAGGCACTGAAAATTCCTATTGTAAACCAATTTTATATTTACAAGAATTCCATAAGTTGAGCTTTGAAAAATAGTGTGAAAAAACTAGGCATACAAAATCAAGCTTTTTTTGTAAAAAAAATCTTCCATTATTACCCGAACGTTTTAAGTAAAAGGATATATCTTTGAAGGACACTTTTAACGATTTCAGGTTTTGAGTTCCGGTACACTTTGGCGTCTCGATGAAAGTCTTTTCACAATCGCATATCTTGCCCGAACTCTGGAAGATCCGTCTGAGAAAAATCGCTTGTACCAACTGATCCCGGAGTATATCAAAACTTCAAAAGATTTGTTCCAATTTTTGTTCTTTTACAAAACGGTCTCGGCCAAGGACAACGGCAAATGTTGTAAGTATCAGTTTTAGGTCTGGATTACAATCGTAAAGTTATAAATTTAAGTTCAAATGCAGGTATAGGGAACGGTGTAAAGAGCGCTTTGATAAAGTGGTACGATAAACATACTGCTGAGCAGTTGGCTCAAATGTTTGCCCTGGAAAGAAGCTGGTACGGTTGGTCTCACAAGAACGTCTTGGTGATGATCCACATGAAATTGGAAGACAAAGCAAAGATGCAGGTCGTTGATGTTGCAACCGGTGGCAAGGGCATAGCACGAGGACCCAAGAAAGCCGAATCCACCGATGAGAAATCGAGTGAGGAAGAACAAGAACAGAGTGAAGCGTTACTGGTTTATAGGCGCTGGAAGAAGTTTAAATCCGTTAACAACGCAAACGAAGCCTGTCAAGGTATTCTGGAATTCAACTACCCTTTTCAATTGGTACCAACGCAGTTGCATCGAGCATCCGTCGTTTGGGAAACTATTTTGCCTAAAATGCCGTATCGTGATGTCATCAAATCTTCACTGGCGCTGCAAGACTACAAAATGCTTAAAGATGCTTCACGTTTAACGACCATCTATGGCAATGCAGTGAATTGCATGACAGCCGTTAAGGAATCGAAACTGCACCCCGTTTTCATTTATCAAACTATGCGACTGTTTGAGGAACGCCAGCGGTATCTAAACATCGTGAAGGAGGCGGTACATTCGGTCTCTAATCTTGGATTGAAAAATATTACTGCTAATCCGGCAGTGATTAGACATTTCTACAGCGCGTTGAACGAATCGATGCTGAACTATAAACGTACCAATCTCAATTTCTTCATCACCCTTGATCTGAGAACCAAGCACAGCAGAAGTGAGTTCCATTTGCTGATATTGCCCTTTTTTGCTAGTCATTTTCTAACTACTAATGAGTAATCCATCTTTGCAGAAACGGTTTTCGGTAACCGGCTGATGTCCTGCTCCGCAGCTTATGTTCTGTGCACGCTGCCAATCTTGAAACGGGAACAATTTGTACGGGTGATGACGTTCACCGAGCAAGCCGAAACCTTGAAGGACGTTGATTTCACCCGGGAGATGAAATTCTTCGATGCATTCGAGCACATCCAGGCTAATTCAGCAAAGAAAACCAAAGTGGACATCCAGCAGCCGCTAGAATATGCTTCGAAAGGCAAAAATAAAGTTGACGTGTTCATCACTATCGTCGACTCGTTGATACGAGTCAATCCGCAGCGAACCTCGCCGGCTGAAAGATTGTACAAGTACAATCACGACAAGAAGGCCAATGCTCGGTATGATTGAGTATTTTTGTTCGTTTTTTCTATAACTGAACCTTGATGTTTTTTTAAGCTACATCATCATCAATTTGAGTCGCCACACGCAGGACTTGAACCATCAGAACGATCTGAAAGGTGTTCTAGAGCTGGTTGGATTCAATGAAGATACACCGAAGCTGATTGATGCCTACATCCACGGCTGTTTCAATTAAACGCTGGCATCTGATATCTATGAAAGTAAGGTTTGAATTACTAATGTTTCTTAAGCTAAGGTTATTATCATGCAGTAGTATTCATTCGATAAGCTTCTCTAATTTGACAACCTCGGAGTATCAACCATTACGAAAAATAGTCTTTGTAGTAAATTACACAAGACGTTTCGAATCCAATGAGCTACTCGAGTTGTCAAGCCCAGTTTCAATAGATCTAACGAATATCTTTGTAGGTGGGTAAACAAAAGTACCCCGTAGAATTACTATTTCGTTGGAAGCAATCCAGTACTATCGATTTTAAATTAGTTTTCAATAATCAGTTTTAAATTAAGTTTTCATTTCGATTGAAATTTATATTGGAATTCATGTGATTTTATGTCACCATGCATGAGTTGTAAATTTTTGAATAAAAATTTCATAATCGGTGATTATTTAAATTTCTGTTTTTTACAATCTGAAAACTGGACTGAAGGAGAACCTGAGAAATTTTAGTTAAACTAACTCTCATTATTCGTATTACCACCAATCAAAAAGAGATTTTGTCTGAGCGCTGTTATAAATAGTGCTGTCCTAAACAGTGTGATATTTGGAAATCCCTGCGAAATCCAACCAATTGCGTAAAATTTACATCATATAGATCGACTTTTATAAGCTGTGTACTAGAACACTCCTACTGAATATAGAAAAAAAAACTAAACCCAAAGATTGAAGGAAATTGGAATAGAAACACACAAAAGCATTCACATGCACAACTGAAACTGACATTAAATGTTTCGAAACAGTAGTTATTATTCAATGACCACGTTATGTGTTTGGTTTTATTTTTACTGTTAATCGTGAATATCGAACGACCCATATTGAAGCTTGAAGCGAGTTCTCCTTCAGTCATTGCTTCTGTAAACGAGAACTTGTTTTGAAGGAATTAAAAATCTGGGGGGTGGGGTTATAATTTTAAGCTATCAATAGGTAAAATATGTATTCGAAGGTTGGAGGTTCCAGTTGCACTTGATAACATCCCTTAAATGGTCGGGATTCGACCAGATCGAACTGAACGCCATAAGCAGTTTTCCGAGACACTTGAGTTTAATGTACTAATATTTTCAACTTTAAACAATATCTGTAAAACTTATCAACCAGAACCAATAGTTAACAACCCAAGGAACACATCCCAGTGAATATATTTACTCGTTTTGGTCTCGTAAACGAATGACATGAGTTTCAAAATCTGCAGTTTAAAAATTTTCTCATGGCATTCAGTTCGGTCTGGTCGAAGCCAGGCCAAATATGTGTAGAACTTTCACCCAATATATACATTTAACCACATGATTAGACACATGATGGTAATATACATGAAATGTAAATTATATTAATCCCTAAACACGAAACCCTGAGCTAACGTTTGAATTGCACATTTTTCTTCAAGCTACTTATTGTTAGTGAGCATTACCGAATAAAATTGAAATACAAGCTATTAAAGGCGAAGAAAAATCACAGTACATACGAACCTTTATGTTGAAAAAATTACTTGAATTTTGACTTCAAACTTTCCTGGATTTTTTTTTCTTCGTAAGGACACATTCAATTTTTACAGAAAATTACTAATGGTTGAAAAAATCATAGGGGAATACAAAGAAAACTGTATTTCAATTTGATTGTATGCTTGATTTTATGAAGGCTTTCTTGTTGCGATAATAGGGGATGTTCCGGAATTAAAACCAACGTTGAAATCAAAGTGCATGCGAATTTTTGTAAAGTAACACAATAATATACTTAGTAGATGTTTATCTTGCAGGTTTTGTGTTGTACTATGTGATTGACGTAAATAATCGTAGAAAAATATATTAAGCGAACTTGGAACATTGTTGCCGCACTCGGTGAAAAATCCAAAAGCATCTTCTATTTTATTTTATTTCTAAATCTGTATTGAAATTTTAAGTTTACAGTATGACCCAAAAAAAATACGAAAATCTGTCATCAAGGTTCAAAAATACTTTTCTTGATGTTAGTTTTTTTTTTTATTTACAACTAGTTTATTAAAGGCCTTTTACTTTTACAAAGTTTAAATGTGCCAAGGGTCTTTGTATCACTGGTTAGTAGGGAGGGGGGCCGTAATAGTCGCGGCGACTCAACAGTTAAAAAAAATTTTTT
This sequence comes from Uranotaenia lowii, assembly GCF_029784155.1. Classification (NCBI taxonomy): domain Eukaryota; kingdom Metazoa; phylum Arthropoda; class Insecta; order Diptera; family Culicidae; genus Uranotaenia; species Uranotaenia lowii. Next base: position 232,088,458 of record NC_073693.1, on the reverse strand, counting down.
TTTAATAAGGGAAAAGGAAGGGGTTTATATGGTTTATTCTTCGATATCAGCTTTCCATTACAGGGCTTGTGATATAGCTCAGTTGGCAAGTCTGTTGTCTCCTTAGCCGATGTCCGCGAGTTCGAGCCCAAGAGTAAACATCGAACACAGTTGTACCGGACAAGTTTTTCAATAACGATCTGCCAACTGTAACGTTGATAAAGTCGCGAATGCCATAAAGATGGTAAAACGACTATAATCGAAACAAAAAAAAAAAAAAAAGCTTTCCATTAGGGTCCGGTGGTTGCCTCCTGTAGCTGTGGTTATTGATGTTAGTTAACATGATTTAAAAACTTTTTTATTCATTCAGGTACGTGGACAATCATATCAGGAAACAATCACTCGATATGTCAACTTTCGTTCTAAACTACTCTCTCCAGGCGAGATCTGAATCGGGAGCATATCTTCGCAATATGAGCCTCTAACATTGAAGCCCATCCCTCAGAGATGCAAGCCTTCAGAGAATTGACACTTGAGTGAAAGGATTCACAGACCTTCGCTTGAACATACGCCCATATCAAAGAGTCGAGGGGGTTATTTATTTATTACTAGCTGACCCGGTGTGCTTTGCTACACCTTCCAAAAATTATGGAAATTTGTGGTCCCTAGTTATTTAATTTTTCATTTATTTGCACAGAACTCTAAATTCAATTTCAATATCATTAAAATGTTTTTTTTTTTTTCAAAATATAATTGCAACGTTTTTTCTTTTGAAATCTTGAATAATTTTTTTTATTCCGTGTTTTAATCTTTTTTATGACTCTGGATTTCTTTGCTTCATAAGCTTATAGCTTAAGCCAATTTTTTTTTATATATGGAATCTTCGCTGTCCCTTTATTTGTAGAAAGGGTCTCAAAATATCCTAGACAAAATTTCTGTAGCAAAATAACATCACGGGAAACTCATTCAACTTATTCGTTCTCGAATTATTATACAAATTGTGAGAGTGACCCCCTCCATCATTCCTCTAATTTTAATGGAAGGAAGGGGGTCTCATAACATCAGAAAAACACTTCTTATATACAAATACGATTCCATATCATGTATGGATTCATTCTCGATAAGCTCTCGAGCTATTCAAAAAATGGGTGACCCTCTTCTCACTATATATCTCCCCTCTGACAGGAGAAAGAGGTCTCAAACCATCGAAGGCACATTATCCGTACACAAATATGCTTACATGCAAATTCGGTTCCATTTTCTCGATTAGTTATCAAAATATTTTTTAAAAAATGTATGAGTGACCCTTCCCTGACCCTGCCAAATTTGGTTTCTTTTGCCTTATTAGTTGTCGAGTTGTGCCATAAAATTTGTATCTGAGCCCCTCTTGCTGCCTATCACCCCCTACCTCAAAGGAGGCGATCAAGATCAAACAATTCGTGTATTCAAATCCATTTCCATGCCCAATTCTGATCCACTTGCTCGATTGTTAGATTGTTTCCATGTCATATTTGGTTATATTTGTTAGATAAGTGCTTGGTTTATGCAAGATAATCGTATATGAGCTCCTGTCCTCTCTAACTGTATCCCCAATTTAAGGAGAAAGAAGTTTCAAATAAGTTAATAATCTTTTTACGTATCCAAATGCTATCCCATGCCAAAGTTGTTTCCATTTGATCAAGTTGTGCGAAAAATAGTAAAGGAGCTCCCTCTCTCCTCCCTGTCACGCAACTGGAAGGAGGCAGTAGTACCAAATATTCACAGAAACATTCCTTGTGTTCTAATACCCTTACAAACCAACTTTCGTTTCATTTGCTGGGTAAGTTCCCGAGTGATGTAAAAATTGTATAGAAGCACCCTCCTCCCTCAAGATTTTATAACTTGAAGAACGGAGGGTTCTCAAAATATCATAGAAACATTTTTCGTAATCAAATACCTTCCCACACCAAATTTGGTTCCATTTGCTTAATTAGCTATCCAATTATGCTAAAAATTGTAAAGGACTTTCTCTCTCCTCACTGGAAGAAGGGAAGGGTAGCAAATATTCAAAGAACTATTTATCGTACCCAAATAAATTTCCAAGCCAAATTTGGTTTCATTTGATCGAATAGATTCCAAGTTATGCAATTAAAAAGGTATGAAAACCCTCTCCTTCCTTCCTGTATCTTCACTGTAAGGAGGGAGGGGTATGAAATAATCATAGAACCATTCCTCGTATTCCCCTCCCCTCCCATGCCAAATTTGGTTCCATTAGCTTGATTAGTTCTCCAGTTATGTAAAAAATTGTAAGGTAGCCTCCCTCCCTCCTTCCTATCTCCTCACTGAAAGGAGGGAGGGGTACCAAATATTCTTAGAAATATTTCTCGTACCCAAATACTCTCCCATGCCAAGTTTGGTTTGATTTGCTTGATCAGCTCTGGAGTTATGAAGACTTATTACTTTTATATGAAAGACCCCCTCCCCCCTTCCTGTTAAAGGGAGGGGTCTCAAACCATAATAGGAACCTTCCCTGGCCTCCAATACCCCCACCTGCCAAGTTTCAGGTAAATCGGTTCAGTAGTTTTCGAGTCTATAGGGAACAGACAGACAGACAGACAGACAGAAATTCATTTTTATATATATAGATTTATTTATTAAGTCTTTGACTGCTGTCATACATACCGAGTGTTAAAACTAACTTATGTTTAAATTAAAGTTACGTTAAAGCTAGGGAACGTCACGGATAGCACATTTAAACATTGATTTTGATACATTGAAGTCAAACAAGTATGACACATCGTTGAAGACCTGACAACATCGATTAAGCGGGTGGTTTTGTCCAAAAACTGTTCTGCTTCTAGGTAGCCAGAAGGTTTGGTTGCGCAAACGACGTGCTGGGGCGTGCAAACTCAAGCTTTGGAGCAATTGTGGACAATCAACAGTGTTCGTCAGGAATCGTATACAAACATTCGCTGCAAATATGTTCTTCTTTGACTCAGAGACGATATAGACAGAAGTGCGCACCTTTGTGGGTAAGGCGGTAGCCTTACGGGGTCTCGCCAGGGCAGTCGACGCAGTGCATAACGAAGAAATTTTTTCTGAATTCGTTCGATCCGTTCGATATGAACAGAGTGGTAGGGTGCCCAAACTGGTGCCGCATATTCCAAGACACTTCGTACTAAAGAGCAGAACACTGTCTTGAGAGCGTATGGGTCATCAAAGTTCAAAGTATTTCGTCGCAGGAATCCAAGCATAGCAAAGGCCTTAGCTGTTGTTGTCGCAATGTGCTGATTAAACGAGAGCTTCTGATCAAAGGTTACTCCTAGATCCTTAATGGTGACAACTCTTTCAAGCGGAGTGCCACCAAAAGCGTATTCGAAGACCACGGAGGTTCTGGTTCTAAAAAAGCTGATACACTTGCATTTATCGGCGTTTACTTCCATCCCATGTTTTCCACACCATGCGAGTAGTCTATTGATGTCTTCTTGAAGCGCAGCACAATCCACTCTGGAGTCAATGGTCCTTTAGATTTTCAAATCATCTGCGAACAGTAGTTTTGGCGATTGAAGGAAAGTTGCTAGATCGTAATGAAAATTACAAAGATAAGCGGTCCCAAGTGACTTCCCTGTGGAACACCAGACGGCATATCGAAACTAGTAGAATGAATTCCACGAATATTTATAAAGCCATGACGATGTAACAGGTATGAATGCAACCATTTGGTTGCCCATTCTGGGAAACCGTAGCGCTTAAGTTTCTCCATCACGACCATATGCGGCACTTTATCGAAGGCTTTGGCAAAGTCGACGTATATTGAGTCCACTTGCAGTTTTTTATCAGTTGCAGCATACAATTCACTGGCATAGCACATCAAGTTGGTCAACGTCGATCTTTTCCGGATAAACCCTGTAACGGGTCACAGAATGATGAGTGAAATTTAATTTAACTTACTCTACTTTAGCGCCAAGCAACAGTGAAAATCGCAATTGCATGTGGAGAAGCATGTAAAGTTACGCCCGGTGAGACTTCTCAAGGCAGGTCCCGTACAAAATTTAAATTTAAAACTTCCAATCGTTCCACGAGCACATACAAGTTAACCCAACCCGAAACCAGAGAACCAATGCGGGGCTTCAACTAACTGCGATTATCAGAAACCAAAGATCAATTTTCTAACCCTCGTCTCACGCTATCAGGACTCTTTAGATGGATTATCTTGTTGAGAGTTTCCTTTTCAACTCCACACGTATTCTCGTATTACGCAAATAAACTCTTTCCCCCCAGCGGGTTTCGAACAATCACTCAACATAAAAAAATCAAATTATCTGACCTGTTTTCTGCTGCGGTGCGTAGTTCCTCTCTCGGCAGCGGCTGTTGATGGATCCTTTCGCTGGCGCGCGTGTGTCCCGACTACGTTGGTGCACTTCCCTCGAGGGCGGCTAAACTTGAACTCACTTTCTGAACTGGGCGGCTGATTGCTTGACCGCTGCTCGCATGAGACTTACTGTTGGGTTCGATGATGGTACACGTCCGGTTTTGACGACCGACCACGTGCACCCGGAGATCGCGGATTGACCTCCGTTGGCCCGTAGGTGCTGAATGGTCTAAAGACTCGCTTAATGAGGCGGCGAAAACGTTCGCAACCCCGTTCACCTACCCAGGACATACACCTTCACTTGTAAGATAAGTCCTTCAAGTGAGAATCATTAAATTAATGTTAAGTTGTTCGAAATAATTGTTACACTGAATGTTACCTTAACCCTACTCAGTAAGAGGTCAGGATGTTGCGATAAATCTCGAGACGCACTAGTTTTCCTTTAATTTTACTGCAAGTGTTACGTTTTTGTTAATTTGAGCTTATTTTTTCTAAGTTTTCTGCAACTTACGGAGTGAACTAGAAAACTCTCGCACAGGGCCGAGTTGACGTTCCAATTGTAAAATTCCGTAGTAACGTTTGGAATTTTCCGCAATTATCTCAACTAAAATTGTAAGTCACATTTTAGACCATATCGATTGCTTCTAAAGCTTCTTACTCACGTCCTCTTGTGATTCGGTGTTCGCTCAAAATATACTTTTCACACTGCAGATACGTCTGCCTTATCCACCGATCGATTTGAGAAAAGAAGCTTGAATCTTATGGTCGAGGCTGTCAACCCCAAATTTATTCCCGAACATTGCCCCCACACACACAAGTCCATGTTTATATATTAAATTTCCATACTGACATCGGTTCTCTGATTTTGATCAGATCAGAGCCGATGTGCACAGCTTCACGATCGAATCAAAATGGCTGGTTCCGAAACCGGCCGCTAGTGGCGCTGTGGTTGATTAAAATAAACTAATTGCAATGATGAACTAAATGAGATATGATTTTTATCGGCAACTCATTTGTAACGTCGTTACAACCCGTGCTGGACTTCGGCAAGTAACGGTGTAGCTGCTGAATAGAGCCTTTCGTACATCAAAACTTCAAGCACTTTTGAAAAACAGCAGAGGATTGAAATTGGCTCCAAATACTATGACTCCAGCGGGATTTTTTGTAGTAAACTTTAATTTCATTCTCTGTAACATGCTTAGCCTTCAGGGGTGAAATGTGCCGTTCTGTGCGTGAATTGAAAACCAGATCAATCGAAAAAAGTTTCTCTTCTGAGAACACGACAATCTGTTACTTGTTCTTCAACTTAGACAGAAATTTTTTCGAGCGCCCAAGCCGCAGTGCTTGAATTCGTTCTGTTTTCAAATGGCGCTTTGCTCTTGCCTTTGATGATGCATTTAAGTCATCTTTTACCAATCTTTGTATGAAATTATTCGAGATATTTGCTTCCTTAGCCAGCTTCTGGATTTATCTTAGTGGACTCCGCTTCACTTTCGTCTTGACCAATTTTATCACTTTGGTTTTGCACTAACCGGCTTCCGTGGATATGGTCTATCAAGCAGAGAACATTTCACGCGGTAAACAGTCGCTAAATGGCATCCTACAGTCGCCACAATTTTATTGGGAGATTTTTAGGCGAGAAGCAAACTGATCACTGTCTCCTTGCGCACATTTAGCCGATAAAACATATAACGTATTACTGCATTATTTACGTCAATTGACAGATGAAGGTTAGATCTAATACACCCACGAGAAAATTTCCTTAAAAATGATCAAAAACAATCCAAAACAGATTCCTAATAATTTTCTCTTTTTTATGGGTCTTAGTGAATTGTTCCGTTTTAAACCGTCGTAAACTTGTGGTTTTCAGTTAAGTTCATATCTAAGGTTGCCACAATTTTTCCAGCACGTATCCGAGCTGGACAAATCCGGGATATTTTATCTTAAATCTGGCAAAATCCGGACATTTGATTTCAAAATTGTTGATCAAAATCCGAGCTATATCCGGGTAAATTTGATGGTCAAAACCTAGGAATTACTCATCAGAAATGAAAAAAATAACTTGAAAAAAAAATGTATTCATCAAAATTTATCAGGAGATTCCAAATCACATTTAAGGCTCTCAAAAAACCTCTCAAGCTTATTTTTATGAAACTAGTTCAAAAAACAATTTACAACACAATTTGTTTATTTAAGTTTTATTTGAGAATGAGAAAGAGAATAAATCCGGTCTTTTGCCAAATTTAGTATTAAATATCTGGGCAAACCCGGATAAAATCGGGCAATCTGGCAACCTTATTCATACCACTTGTCTGATACTTATTTCATTGAAAAATCTTAATTCTAATAATAATGAGAACCCCAATAAAATGTGCTTATGTAATTGTAACACCTTAATTGAAACGTTTGAAACTTTGTGCCAACAATGTTCCAGTTCATATACATAGTTAACTCAGTCGAGAAATCGTTCATACAACTAGAGATAGTGTTCTAGCATAAACTCTTAAAAGGTACACAATTTAATATCTAGTAACCACAATTATAAACTATACGTACTATAACTTTAATTTTTACGTTATAAAAATAATCTTTATACTTCAGCTTAGAATTTTTTTAAAATACAAGCTTATATCCATTTCAATTCTGGATTGGATTTTTATTTTGATGGAGTAAGATTACCTTTTAAGTTATCCATATCAATTTGAATTTTTTCTTATATTTTGCCTACTTTTAAATGACACGTAAAAGTTTATCGAAACCTTTAAACTATTTGTATATCGACACAGTTGATTATATTTGAATTAAATTCAGGAAACAAACAGAAAAGAACTGGAAAAACACTGAATCAATAACCTTCTCGAGCTGTGATTCGATTAAAAATCGTTTAGTAGTCATACCATAAAACAAATCATAATCAACAAACAAAAATGATTCTCGCGATGAATCGGTTCATTATGTTTTAGCAAACCACTCGCCTTTCGCACAGTTATCTGGATAAAATAAGTATAAAAACCAAACTGTGAAACTCAAACACACGGAAGATTTCGTTCGTAGCTCAAATGGATCATTAATAAACTTAAAATAAACGGAAAATTACAAAATAGCAAAAACGTCATACGAACAAGCGAAAATTAATTAAAAAAACGAAATATTGATGAAACCAAATAATTCTATAAAACAGAGAGAGAATAATCTAAAAACAATTTCGTTCGAAATTCGAATAGACTGGATTACAAAGTGCTTCTTAGATTGAGACAAGCGGCTAATAAAAATTTCGGATCGGCGCTTTCGAACAGGAAACATGTTAACTCAAATAAGTAGAGTAAATTGAAACCGACTGAAATTAACATTAAATTGATTCGTATTCTTTAGAATGTTGCCCGAGAAACAGCAAGAAACCCCCCAGAACACCTACGTAACCCGATCGTTAAAGCATATACGAATTTGCAAAAAATGACGACTCAATCTCATAGTTAAAACAACAAAACGATAGTCATTTGCTTTTAAATCGACAATTAAACCTCGTACAACTTTATGGCATTAAATGTTATTTTTTCACCAACAGTTTTCCATACTGAATTGTTTAGTTTGAATAACATTGGAAGAGTTTAACAGATCTTAGTTCTAGGCAGTATTTTCGGAAGTGTTTTACACTTTAACACAATTCGACGACGCTTTTAATTTCATATTCATTCTCAACATATTCAACTAAAATAAATGCGTTGAACTCGGCTTAATATTATTGGAAATAATTAACACGAAATGACAAATAAAATCTGGTGCAAAAATATTAGTTTAATAGAACGGAAACTCGAACCACATAAGACCGATAAAATTATTGGGCAAAGTCGGACTCCGAAGGCAATCAGAGTAAAACATTGTAAAAATTTTATTTCCTAAGGAAAAGAAATCCTTCTAAATGAACCTGTCTGTTGATAGAAATATTTATAGTAGCACACATATTAAATACAACAAAAATATAGAACACAAAACGCTTAACTACATGAAAGCAATTTTAGTTATTTAAATGTAAAACATTCAATAAACTCATACTAAATCAAATCAAAACCAGCGGATTTCTCTGACAGATTATCTGTTTATAGCAAACGTTCAATAAATTGAATCCTTTCAAAAAATCAAATCACCAAAAGATGTTCAACGGTCCATCTCAATCGTGTACAATCATCCGGAGTAAATTTGGTAAATGCTGGTGAGCAAATTTCCTCCACTAAACAGATAATTACGCCAGAGTTGCAGTACCGCTTTCGAATAATGTTGAATTTCTTTCAATTAAAACGGGTATTATTATGTAAACAATAAATGATAGTAGAAAAGCAAATCCAGAAATTCAACAAAACAAAATACTTACAACGATTGCCTCGTTTGTCTGGGTTTGCCCTCCGTTTAGAATAATCTCTTACAAGGAAAATGGCTGAAGAATGTTATTCTACCAAACAATAGAAAAGAAAATAAAAACTCAAGCAAAAATCTAACTTAGGAAAAGTAAAAATCGTTAAAACTGAACTTATATATTTACACAAAAATGTATTAAAAGGACACAAAACAGAAAACTGAATCTTAAATCGATTATATGTATATTTCCTTTCCCGGATGCAACATCGTTGATTCAAAACAATAGACGCTGGTCGCCCAAAACATATTAAATTCGAAACAATAATGCTTTAAGGCAACGTTCTGTTACCAAGTGAATGGGAGTAGGATCAAGCTTATGATTTTATCGATAAATTCAATAAAAATCATCTATTTTTGCTACAATCAATGCTTGTAATAGAGAAAAAAACAAACAGTTTTGACTATACTTAGGAAAATAATCGATCAAAAAGTGTCTAAAATGAAACATTTTTGATTGAAACCAAGCAGCAATTGTGATCTAAAATTTCAACACTTATATTTACATTACAACGCGATATTCGTCACAATACAATAAACGAAAATGAAAACAAATAGAAAAAAAAAGTTAAAACAAACGACAACAATAAAAAAGATTTTCCTAGAATGTGATTACTAAATCGATTCTATAAGTTTGTCCGCAATCATGTTCATAAAAAAATCATCCGCATTAACACGAAACTAGTATTTAATATCAAACCCCTGAAATCAAAAATCAAAACCGCCAAGTCAGTACTATTCTTATGATGCAAAAACAACAAATGAAAGAAGCAAAAAAAAAAATGCAACAAAAAATTACACTGCTTTATTTCAATAGTTTTGTTTGTTAAATAAAAATGAATTTAATTTATGTTTTAAGTAGGGATTATTTTGTTTTTCAACTGTTAAATTGATTCCTTAAATCATAGAACATGTCGAATAGACGTGATAAGATTCGTCAGTTTGGACGTGCACGTTCTAAAGTTTCCCTATGGACTGTAAAACGCAACTTTCACATGAAAAAATATCCAATAAATTTTAAACCTATCGTTTTCCTATTCGGTTTACAAAAAAAAAAACAGATTGTCATTACTTGATGAAATTCTTCGAAATCATTTCCTTATTCTGTTGATAAAAAGTAGTAACCTATCAAATCCGATGAGGGTCAGAGGCAGAGGTTGAAAAGATTTCGATATTGGGTGCTCAATCGATACAATCGTAACAATTTCTGATATGATGACCCATTCTAGCGTGACGTCACAACGTTTGCGAAGCCTTTTTTTGTAAATTGTTGTGTGATTAAATCGACGTTATCAATCATCAACCCAATCCTTCCTGCTTCGCGTTTCAGTTTGCGGTAGATCTCCTCCATCGCCGCAGATGATCTGCCGGACTATATCAATGCCGTTGGAAAAGCATCGTGCCCCGCATTTCGCCACCGCTCGTCGAATAACAACTTCCAGCGCCACGTTGAACATCATGCAGGATAGACCATCGCCTTGTCGAAGCCCCTGCGCGATTCGAATGAACTCGACAATTCAACCGAAATCCGCACACAGCACTGCGTTCCATCCATCGTCGCCTTGAAAGCCTGGAAAAGCCGTTCTCGTCCATGATTTTCCATAGCTCGTCATGGTCGATCGTGTCGTATGCGGCTTTGAAGTCGATGAATTAGTGGTGCGTAGAGACTTAGTGTCTACGGTATTTTTGAGGATTTGCCGTAATTTGAAGATCTGATCCGTCGTTGACCATCCCTCCATGAAGCTGGCTTGATGACTACCCATGAATCTGTTTGCTTGTGGCGCTAGACGGCGAAGTAGGATTCGGGACAACACTTTGTAGGCGGCATTGAGGACAGTGACCGTTCGGTTGTTCTCACAGTCCAATTTGACGCCCTTCATGTAGATGGGGCTATTACCCCTCCGTCTACTCCTCCGGTAGCTGTTCTGTGTCCCAAATCCGGTCCATCAACCAGTGTAGGTGATCGACCAACCTGTTCGAGCCCAATTCAATGAGTTCAGCTGCGATGCCATCCTTCTCAGCCGACTTGTTGCTATTCAGCAGGCGAATGGCTTCCTTAACTTCACTCATCGTTGGGAGTGGCTCCTCTACGTCGTTGGCTACGCCGGCAATATAGCTTCCTCCACCGTCTTGATTTCCTGTATGTGCGCCGTTCAGGTGTTCATCGAAGTGATCGACTTCTGATCACCTCACGATTGTCCATCTGGATGTCCCCGTCCTTATCCCGGCACATTTCGGCTTGCGGCATGAAGCCTTTTCGGGATGCGTTGAGTTTCTGATAAAACTTTTGCTGTAGTTGCTCCAGCTCCTCGAGCTCCTCCTCCTCCAGGCGGCGCTTTTTCTCCTAGAAAATTCGGACTCGCTGCCTCTTTCGCTGTCGGTGATTTATAAAGTACGCACTCTTAATAACCATAGCAACATGTTCACTCGTGTTGAAAGAAAGTGGTAGAAATTTTGATACTTCTAGCACATTTTGAAAATTTTATAATGCAAATCATTTTTCAAGACCTGCTGCCGTCAAATTTCTTTACAACACTGTTTCTAGGCGTATCTGATATAAATCCAACTATTTTTGCATCACAGCATGCGAAAAAAGACATAGTGTTGAACACGGTGTACAATATAATAAGGTGATATCTTCCCGATAATGTCGTCATTACTATCCATCTAGTGATCCTCGGTGTATGCAGAATTATTTTTCACGCGCAAAACTTTTTGCCACTTGTATACATTCAAACGAGTTGTTTACTCGTGTTAGTAGCCTACCTTGTCTATTTATACCGTGGTGTTGTAAAGAAAATTGCCGGCCGCAGATCTTGAAAAAATTTAACATTGTGAAATTTTCAAAATGTGCTTGAAGGGTCAAAATTTTTACCACTTTTTTTTACAACACGCGTGAACTTGCTCTAATAGATCGCTATTTTTCTGCTCAGAAAATGATTCTGTCTTGTTAAAAGTCACAAAGGATTAAATTCCTTGCAAATCCTGCCAAAACTATGAGTTTTATTAATTGTTTTTTTTGTTTATTTTTTTTAATTTAATTTTTTTTTATTTTTTTAATTTTTTTTTGGTTGGATTTTAACTTTTTCAAGTCATTCATCCCTTTATTATTTGTTTATGCTTTTAAAGGCTCAATCAAAAAGCGAGTTTCCTTAGATATTTATAATTTTCAAGCTTAAACCAGTTTTTTTTTCAAAGGAGAATTGCTTGGAAATAGGTTTCAAACGAATCAAGAACACGAATTATAAGCAAAAGGCTTAAAATCGTAACAGTTTAACACGATAGAGGAAGCAAGCGAAATTCTTCAATAAAAAATAACCGTTGATTTTCTCGAGAAGTGGCTGCACATCCTATTGCTACTCCGAATATTTGTTCTAATTTATTTAAAAAAAAAAACTGATGTAAGGGTCTTATTTTTAAGATTGTCGATGTCCGGAACCACCATAATACTAGTCTTTATGTGCTTAAACATGTTTTGGGTGATCTTTACCGAAAGTTTCTCGCCAGAAGGGGTCCATATTCGTGCTTGATTTTTTAGGCCTAACAGCTCAAATTTACTTTGGAGGCCTCAGATGACCTGTTTCTAAGAGTTTTATGTACTATTGTATTTTGAGAGAATTTGGGGTGTGTGGTGCGTCTGAAATAATTATCAATCCTAATTGTTCAATGAATGCAAAGTAACCAAATCTGTCAACATATCGAACCAATGGTCTTCGTTGGCCAAATGCATTTTATTACTCCTATTTCAGTTACCCTTTTCTCACAAAATTATCGAAAAAATTATATGAAGTATTGCTTCTTTGTTTGCTTCTTCGATCGTGCAAAACCGCTACGGTTTTATGTCTTTTGCACATAAATCGTGTTGTTGGTTCGTTTGAAACCTATTTGAAAGCTATTTCCTGCTTTGAAACTCGCCTTTTACCATCTTAATGAATCCGAAGGATAATCAAATTGTAAAACTCTTAGTTTCGGTGGTTTTTCGAGGAAATTGAATCTTTTTTTACTTATAACCTATGCAGAAAAAAAAACAATATGTTAGGGTTATTAAGGGGGGAAATATGAGTAGAGGCAAAAAAATAGGTAATTTTCAAAGGCTTATTAAAAATTAACTATTGTGTGTATCGAATCAATGTTTTATTCATCCTATAGTACCACATTGTGTGTATCTTTTTCACTACTTACCATTGAAATCGCTCCAGAAATGGCGACGCTATGACGGTTTCCGTGGAGCTCTGCTGGCAAAACATGGTTTGCGGTGACCGCGATTACCGAACATAAAAGCGTTTTTTTTTACCTAAAATTTCGTCACTATTAAAAAAACAAAGCAAAAAATTGCAAATTTTCGTACGTTGAAGACCGGGTAATTTTCTAAGGAATCAAAAGAAACCAAAAGAATGGAAATCGGCCCACTGGTTCTCGAGAAATTGGGGTCACCGCATTTCAAGACGTGGTTTCGAGAAAAGCGCGTTTGAAAATTTGGGTAAGATAAAATCATGAAATATATTGTTCACTAACATGGAATCATCGATACCAGGCCCGTATTGCAGGTCTTCCGCAGCTGAAGGAATGTTCAAACTCTTCAAATTGTGTTTTCGCCGAATTCGCGCTTCTTTAGTCTGTTCCTGAGCTTTTACCTCGTCTTTCGCTATGCCAGTTTCATTCTGTTCTGCATAACATGCGCTACGGCGCGCTCTGGAGTTGGTTCACTCGTTTGGCCATAATTTTGTTTGTATTTGAAGATATCGACTTGGATCCTGGACCAACATATTTTTGAGACCTCAAGCTTCAAGAAAATGCAAAAAAAAAAACAAAAGTCGATTTTTTCGAACCGCTACTCATATTCCCCCCCTTAAGAGTGCGTACTTTATTTTGTCCATGCGGAATCTGATTTTTACTACAACTCTGCTTAAATGTGAAGAACACATGAGGCCCTTGGAGCCAAAGGGGTATAAGTACATAAAAGCTGATTTTGAGAAAAAATACTTGAACTTCGTTGTGTTCCAATAAATTCCATAGATATTTTGTGTGAACTATTTTCATGAGAATGATCTTCTTAAATGTAAACAAAGCATTTTACAATATTTTCTCAAAAAGCAACGTTTATTCGACGTTAATTGAGGCAACACTTTTTTTTTTATTTAGGAACTTTTATCCCTTTGCCACCAAATAAACTCACTTATACCCCTTTGCCATCAACAAATTTTAACATTAAGGTGTTTTAATCTTGTTGATATGAGTAAGAAAACATAAATATTGATTTCAATTAGTTTTTGTTTGTGCGCCTTTACCTGCTCGGTTGGGCGTTGGAAGGGATTTCCAGTCACTATGAATTGATTTTTAACAGTGAATTAACGAAAGGCTTTCAATATTAACCCAATTAACTCGTTCAAATACATTTTTCGTACTTTTCAAACTTTTGTATAAGCCTTAAATCCGTGACACACTCAATGTAACAGTAGACTGAGTCGATTTGAGGTCATTTTTGAATTTCTCAAACCCTGGGGTCTAAAAAGCTTCGTTTTGGTCCAAAACTCATCCATGATTTTTTGCAGAATTTTTAAGTAACGTTTACATGAGTAAATATGAACTTTTAGGATTGTATGGAAACATTGAATATTTTGTACTGAAAAATCAACATCATTTTTGTTTCTTCTGTGGAACCGAGCCAGCTAATGATTTTTGTGCCAATTTATAGATTTCATCTAGAAAATTTTCCGTTGAACAACTTTTTCGAATACCATAACTTCGTATCTTTTTATACAAAAAAGTTATTAGCTCTTTAACAGGTGTATGTCTTTTGCCATTGATAAGCAATAAATTCAATTGACACCACTGCTGGGTGCCTAGCGAAGTATTGCAAGACCACTTTTTATGCCATACTTCGTGGGGCACAAGCAGTGGTGTCAATTTAATTTATGGTTTATCAATCCAAAAAGACATACACCTGTTGAACAGCTAATAACTTTTTTGTCTAAAAAGATACGAAGTTATGATATTGGACAAAGTTGTTCAGCGGAAAATTGCCTTGAAGAAACTAATAAATTGGCACAAAAATCATTAGCAGGCTTGGTTCCACAGAAGAAACAAAAACGATGTTGATTTTTCAGTACAGAATATTCTATTTTCCCATAAAAACCTAAAAGTTCAAATTTACTCATGTAAACGTTGCTTAAAAATTCTGCAAAAATAATTGATGAGTTTTGAACCAAAACGAAGCTTTTTAGACCCCAGGGTTTGAAAAATTCAAAAATGACCTCAAATCGACTCAGTCTAATGTAATAGTGTCCAAAAATCCAGAATTTTTGAGACAATTGGTGCTTCAGATAGAGAAAAAAAAATTCATAATATTTTGTCCACTAGAATTATCACTAAATGCAATCAGTTGAATCATAGCTGATGGTAAATTTACATTTAAAATTACATTTTTTTTTTTTAAATTTTTTGGTCCCGATGACAAAACACTACTTTCTGAAAATCACATTAGGATTGGTGGCAAAGGGACTTTGGACGCAAACGCAAAGTGCAGGACTTATACCCCTTTGCCTCCAAGCAAAACGAGGCTTTCAGTAAGTAGGTTTTTTTCACTGAGAAAAACATAAGAAACAAAAAAATTATGATTTAAATAGCATAAGATGTTTAGCGGTCAAGGATTTGTCCTAGATGCTTATCTCGGTTTTTTTTTCGAATTTTGTCACTCATATCCCTTTGTATCCGAAAGCCTCATTTGCAATTTATTGACAAATTTTTTACCAGTGTTAGTGTTTCAAAAATATTATAATTCACTAGAATATATATACATAGTTCATATTTTTTATATGACAAAAGATACAGGGATTTGAAAATTTTGATAGTAAGTGCGTACTCTATTTTGTCCAGTAATGTATATGATGATGATGATGCGAAACCTGCCAGTCGATATTTGTGCCAGTCGTTGCCTGCACAATATCATCCGTGTATGGAGCCCTGGTTACTGATCTTAAACGTAGAACTGCTCGCTCGCATTTTAAAAAGACAATAGAAACCTTAACTCGAGAGCTGTAGTGAAGATGGGAATATGCTGCGAAAAGATGAGAACGAGATCTGTAGAAAGGCCCTTGATTAAAATCCAGATGGGATGGACATCGAAGAAGAGGCTCAGAAACTTGTAAAGTTTTTTTTTTACAAGAACTGATCGTGACTGAGATGAAGTGCAGACGCACCGGCCACAGATCGCCAACAATGGAGATTTTTTTAAATTTCTGTCCCCAACGGATCATTATTACAATTTTTTCAAAAAACAAAAAACTTTTCTTTTGTACAAGGTATTTAGTATTTAGGAAGTTTATATAGGTGAGAGTGGGGTAATGTGGGCCATGGGGAAACGTGGGCCACTCTAAATATCTCAGCTTCTGCGTTGAGATAAAAATCTCAATCCACCTGTCATCGTCGTCGCTTTGCGTAAGCATGTTGTCTATAATGTTGACTTATGTACGCATCATATGCTTCTTTTATTTAACTAGCCTAGAAAAATGTACTTTCATAATTCAGCAAGCACCCTTGAATTGCATCCGTGGGAGACCTAAAGTACATAACAAAAATATTGCTCATACGCTTATGATCTTTGTTTTGTCATGTTCTTTCACGTGGAAAAGGAATTATTGATGAAACATCAATAAGACACACAAACGCAACCAATTTGCAAATCATAGCTTGTGGGGAAACGTGGACCACATTTTGTGGGGTATCTTGGGCCACCTAAATTTTTATGTTTTTACACACATTCAGAACTTAAAATACGTTTTTCCTATCTGCAAAGTTTTTTTTTATGCCAAATGAAGAGTTATGAAAAATATTTTGAATTTTTTTCCAAAGCGACAGAGACGAGCATAAATCCTGTATAAGAAATTTTGCCTAAACGTTCGCGAGCCAGGAATTAGGAACTATTCGATCATACACAACTCTCTTTCATATTTCTCCATCTGAAATTGCTTAAAAATAACTAAATTATGAAATTTCAGTTTTGGGTCAACTCATATACTTTGCACGTTATCTCGTCAATTTGGGTTTGGTGGCCCACGTTTCCCCACAGTTTTTCAAAATCCCAAAAATTAATTTTTTTTAATAAATCATTAATTAATTTGTAATTAATAATTTTTTAACAGAAAAAAACTTTTGTTCTTTTAGTGGTGGCTCCAGAGAGAGAGCAATTTTTTTCTCCATTAACTTTTTAGGAAACCTTGCCTGATCTTGGAATTTTATATTTTAAGTATGTTTTTAATTTTTTATAGAATTTTCATTTTTATACACAGTTATGATACATATATCAGGAAACAACTTTGAAAATGAAATGTGGGTAGAGGGGTCGGGGAAATAAAAGTTTAGAGTAGGCAGCTTAGAATAGTAAGCGATCTTGAGACGTTGGTTATACCATCCTGCACTTCCTTAAGTCCACTTCGGATGAATATGAACTGAAAGTAGAACAAGATAGTGAACTAACCCCTCATGATACCAGTTGGAGGAAATACGTTGGCGGTTTGAGACAGGTCGCTTAATTAATCCCAACGAAACTAACTACAGTATTTATATACAATTTAAAACAATAAAATAAAATGGAACGCTCTCACCATGTTATAGAACTCTATGTTCAGCTGTTGATAAAATCCTTGGGATGAGAGCCATATGTTGCGAAACCATCTTAGGGGTCCTTTGATGTTAGGTGAAGGCTTGAAGTTTACTCGAGTTATTTCAAACTCGACGTCCCGGGTCATCGTATAACCAATTGATTTGGCGGTAGTGGCGGTAATGCATGCATACATGAAAAACGAAAGAAAAGAGAAAAAAAAGAAAGAAAAAAAAAGGATTTTAGTTCATATAATCTTTTAATATATAAAAAAGAAGCCCAGTTCAAACTAATAGCTCGAATGAATAGGAGAAGTAATCTACATTATTTCTATCACAGAATCACACATCACAGAATCATGCAAATTCATCAAAATATGGATACAAGAGCCTATTTTGTCGTTTGAGCATCGCCCTACCCTACCCGCCTCACACAGTTGCCTACGTTTGAATAAGATTTTAAAATGATTAAGACTGTTTGTTTTGAACTTGAACTAAAACACTATAAAAACAACACAGGAGACAGATATGTTTCAGAAACATAAAAACACGAAATATCATTTCCATCCAATTTGCCCTCAGTGATTGAAAAAAGCCAGATTTAAGAATAATCCCTCGTAATTCATAAACCGCAAATACACATCCACTGGAGCATTGGGGAGGAGAATGGTATTTAAATGTGTTAACCCACTCCTTTCCAACTGTTTGAATATATCTGAAAAAAAAAGAACCCAACCTCCGAATGATCAGAAAAAAAAAAGAAATAAACTACATAAATAAAAAAGAACAAACACAGAACAAATTTATAAGACACGAAACTTACTAAATAACAATAATGATAAATTCAAAAATGAATAAATAAACAAAACAAACAAAGAAAAACACTTATAACATAGTAAAAGAATGATAAAAATTTAAAAAATAAGAATCAAATTTTGAAAAAGAAAAAATAATGAAAAAAAAACTAAATTGAAAGAGAAAGAAATCAACAACGAAAATATATGAATAAATAAAAATGAAAAAAAAAAAATTAAAAAAAAAATAAAAATAGATAAATAAAAAAAAAATAAAAAAAATGAAAATAAAAAAAAATGAAAATAAAAAAAAAAAAGAAAAAAATGTCTCATCCTTTTTCCGGGCTTGACACCGGCAGCAACGGTTCTCAGTATTTCTTTGTTTTCCTATTCTTCACTCAAAGAATATAAAAATAGAATTCCAAAATGTGTAAAATAATAATCGATCTATTAATCTTAAATAAATTATACTGACAAACTACACTACGGAAAACAAGTCAACTAAGAACCATTCCAGGCGGATTTACATATATCAGGAAACAACTTATTGTTAAATGTCCATAAATACACGAATCAATTCCAAATGTACCTCAAATCCGGTCTGTTGGCAATCGTGCCAAACGAAAACGGTGTCCGCCGTTCGACCCGAAAGGGATTCCTTCCTTCAGCGAAACTCCACCAGACAGGACCCATCCTCCAACACCCGGTGGGCCATCAGACGGAGGGCCAGGCAGGCCATTGCCTTATGGAGCCGACTCTCGCGGTCACTCTCGACGCTCTCGGTATCCCTCTATATATTCCCATGCCGAACTGGAAGCGGCGTTCAGTGTTTAAAGTGACATGAGAGAAAAGACAACGATACGGACCGATTACAAGACATGTTTCAGCATGCTTTTCAAGCAAATCAAATCGGATCAAATGGTAAGTGTCCATCTTTGATTTATTGTCTACCAATATACCGTCCGAGTGCATTGAAGTGCCGAAATGCGTCGAGTGGCATGCAAGAACTCGCAAAAGTGCCTTTTTTAAGTGATGCAATCGTACAATGTGGAACAATTATGACGCCCATGAAAAGTGTGCTTTTCTCCATTCCGAGTGATAAAAGTGGAAGGAAGTATAGCTCACGACTCACCGCTTCACCTATTCACTGAATTGACAAAATAGAGACGCGCGAGGGTAGTTTGTTGATATGTGGGAAATTTCTTTCACTGTTTGCCGACACACCGATGTGTGCATATTTGATTCTTGGGTGGTCGTGTAATTATGAGTGTTTTGGAGCTTTGATTTTTTTTTCTCTTGTCGACATTTGCGTGTAAAAACTTCCGGAAGACCTGTAGGAGATTATCAATCGAGCATGGAGTCCCAAAATAGTTTGATGGTGCTATTAATTTGAATGTTTTATTGGGTGGTATAATTGGACTTTCCTTCACACCAGAGCTCGTTCTCGGGTGATCAAGTTTGACAAACTAAATACGTTCTGGTTAAGCTAATGCATTAGTGGGACAAAAAGAACTAAATTTATGTATGTATATTCTCACATGTTCTGGGTTTTCCTTGCGGTACGAAATTAGTTATTATATCTTTGTTTTTATATTACTTCGTTATTCTCTGGGAATCACCGACTTGCTGTGTATTTTCATGAGTCCCTGTTATGCGTGTCGACTTACAAAGGCCTAAGCAAGAAGAAAAATCCGAAAAGATCAATTTTGAATTTATGATTGGCAGTTTCACAAATAGGTATGTATGATCTGCTAGAAGATTTCGGCACACTAGAAAGATTATCGTTCTCAAGATAATCAATAGAACGAACTTATTCAAAGAACTTGTAGAATGCAGCAAAAGTAGAGGGTGACGATTAATTTTTTTATTTCAATTGAAACTATAGCTATACTATAGCCTATAGTATTTTAAATACATGAATTAAGATGCGTGTTCATTAAACTGCCCCAAATTTGTATGGGAAATTCAAAACCTGTGAAATGTTATGCGCTGCAGGCCAAAATTGATCCTAGTCCTAGTACAAGATCTCATGCCAAATTTGGGCCAGATCGGATCAGGGGAAGGGGTCGCTCAACGAGCCTGAAGTTCGTATGAGATTTTGAGACATTTTGTCCGAGAGAAACATGAAAAACCAGTTTTTCATCAATAACTTTGGTTCCTGTCGGCCGATTTCACTCAAAAAAGGGTTTTCGTAAAGCCTAAATTATGAAAAATATTTCATCCGAAGGCTGCATTTCGATAAGATTTAAGATAAGAAAGTTATTAGGCTTCAAAATGGGCCAACTTTTTTAAGGATGGTATTCATCACTGTTCATGAGTCGGGACGGTCGAACATATCGTCGCCTCATTAACACTGATGGATACCACCGTTAGCCCATTTTTGAAGCCTAATAACTTTTTTATCTTAACTCTTATCGAAATGCAGCCTTCGGATGAAATATTCTTCATAATTGAGGCTTTAAGAAAACCCGTTTTTGAAAGAATTTGGCCGACGGGAACCAAAGTTATTGATGAAAAACTGGTTTTGCATATTTCTCCCGAACAAAATGTCTCAAAATCCCATACAAACTTCAGGCCCGTTGAGCGACCCCTTCCAGTGATCCGATCTGGCTCAAATTTGGCATGAGATCTTGTACTAGGACTAGGATCAATTTTAGCCTGCAGTGTATAACTTTTTCAAAAGTCGGGTCATTTGGGGCACTCTAACTGTCCACTGTTACTTCAACTAAGAAACATAGCTCTTTCCTCAAAATCAGAGCCTCTGATAATCTTTTTTGTTCAAATTTTCCACAAACAAAACTATTATAGTCTTATCTCAGAAAATATAAAGTTTCTGAAATATTAAGACATGAGGTACAGCAATTCTACGAAAATCCGACTTTTAAGGCTTTTACGATTCACACTACAATATTTTAGAAATAACGCAACGTACATATGTATATTATTAAAATTTGGCAGGATGATTTTTGAATATTAAAACCAACATGTGTGAAGTTTTTTGAAGATTTATCGAAAGTAATTTTGAGGCCAAAGAGGAGCATAGAAGCAACTTTTGAGAAACCTTACTTTTAAGTTGTCGTGTTGAGCTCTTCTTCATAAATTTTGTTCGGACGTAAAAGCATTGAAATAGAATTCTAAAAATCTGAAAAAAAAAATACCAAAAATATTCAAAACTTGAATACCTGTTTGGCAGTATTAATACAATATTGATCATTTCTCATTTACTTACATATAACATACATTTTAGGTATATTTCTTCGACTATGAAGGCCTCAAATATGAAAAGCATATCTCCTTTTACAAATGAATTCCATACATTCATTTATTTCAATTATAAATCCTTCAGCAAAGTTTGAAAGCGATATATTAATCCTGACTTAGCTCAACGAGTTTCAATTGTGTATGACTTGAAGAAAGCTAATTTTTTCCTCAAAAAATTACTAGAGATTATTGGCGATCCGAGAATATAACAACAGTGCATTCATTCATCACTTGATTAAACCTCATCCGTCCCAGAAATTTTTACCCGTTACAGATCCTAGAGTGTTCATTTGACATTCCAGACTAAAACCGCTATATCTCTGTTGTTTCTCAACCGATTTGAATAAATCTATAGTTTCAAAAACCTCGTAATGTAACTCAAATATTTTTCCAGGCAATGTTCAGCTTCAACACTTCAGTTTTCCGTTATTCAAAGTCTAAGAAGAAAAAATCCGAAAAAAATGCCTCGTAAAAAATCTGTAGATCAGCTATAAAATGCTCAAACAAATTTTCACTTAATGTCCGAGAAAGCTGAAGTTAGCAGCTATACGTTGCGTACAAGGATAAATCTTAGTTCATTTAGAAATGGGACACTTTGTTTTGCTGTTAGCTTATTTCTTAGTTATCTTCATAATTTTTTGAAACATACGCATTTCCGAGATATTTTAGAGTTAAGAAAAGAAAAGAAAAATAAAGGTGTACATTTTCCTTCAAAAACATGCAATTAAGAGCTGATATAACCGATGGTATAAATAATTCCGATGCGTAAGTGGTGGAAAAGTATAGAAATACTGTGAAGAATGTCCACAATGTTCAAACCAAGTTTTGAAGTTAAGCACATGAACGGAAAATACGATAAAAGATCATCAGGAAATTCAAGACTTATACCAGCATTTAAAATTATAATAAGCAAAAACTTTGGTTTTCGATGTTTTCAGAATTTAAAAAAAAAGTAGTCTCGTCTGAAATCATCGTAACTCACGATCTTAACTAATCGGTTTAATTTTAAACTGAATCTTATGATGATTCTCCTATGTTTTTGTCGGATTTTGAATGCTGACATTCCAGTGAAAACGGTTTTAGTGGCACAAAAATAATGAAGTCGTGTTCAATTTGAAACAGCTGAATCCGCCAAATTGTCCCCAGTGTCTGTCAAATAAGATGTAAGGGAGAGGCGGGCTATATGCGCATATTAAGGAAAGTACTCATTTTCTCCCATATTCCAATAGATAGGAGTCTGAAAACTATATGTACATGAGCGGACATCTGTTTTGTATACGTTAGAGCAATTTTTCTGATAAAATCTCTTACAGTTTTTGTGAAAATAATTTAATAATAAAAGAAGTCAAAATAGCCGATCTTCGAAACCGGCGGGCTAAATGCTAAATTTATGTTTTTAGCTATATTTCATTTACGCTATTTTGATATTATTTAATTGAAAATAGTAGAAACGGATGTTGAGCATACGTCAAGGCTGTTTGTCGAAATTTTAGTTATCACTAGTTCTTTTACATGAAACATAGTTAGGTATGTAGTATGGCCATATTTCATCGTAATATTTTGTTCATATCGTATTTTTATCTAATAAGTATTAAGCTCTTCTTTTTTTACTGTAAAATTGTGATTTGAGCGTACATTTAATGTTTCAATAATAAAAAGTTAAAAGAAATTATAAGTCGTCTATTTTTTCTTAATATAGGTATTTACCTGCCTGATATGGGCATTCAAACCCTGTCTTTATTTCCAATAACTTATAGTTAACAACCTTGCCAAAAGCTTCAATTTGCTGAATCTCCGATTTCCAGATGAATAAGAAAAACCATAGTACGCACGATAATTAAAGTTTAATATATTCTAACAAAACTGACAAGAATCTTGTTTGAATTTTAAAATTTTTTGACCTTATATAACAACTAAACTTTTTCATGCCATGTTTCAAAGCCTTATTACCCTCAAACGCTCACTGAAGAAGATAGTGAGTAAGAATCTCCAGCCATATCGTCGATCGGCTGTATGCGCATTTTACCCAATATGCGCATATAGCAACACTTCCCCTATTGGTCAAAAAAGTAGCGCAAATTTAGAAGAAGGATGCAGTCACCTGAAATACAGATTAGACGAAGTATAAGCAAGCGATAAAAACTGATCACAAACTTAACTGAAAAAAGTGTCATGATCAACTGAAGGAAGAGAAAAGGAACTTCAATATATTTTCCAAACGGCTAATAAAAATGGATACCAAAGTAGATCCATTCAAGCCATCATAAGGAAAAAAGAAAGATTGCTTCAAAGGAAATCTTTCACCACTCTTACTCCTATTCAGGAGAAGTTTCAACGAAAATCCATGGAGTTCAACAGTGTCAACGCCGTTGAATTGCGACACAAGTTGACAAAATTTAATATTGAACTAGTGTTCATTAGCTCTAACAATCAACTGAAATCCATCTTAGGATCGACTAAAGATCCAGTGGATCTCCTTCATAGATCTGCTGTGTACAAAATCAGTTGTTCCGACTGTTATAAGGTGTACATTGGACAAACCAAAAGGAAAATGATTGATAGATTCGAGAAACACATGGCTATAGCTAGATCTGACTCAAAGAAGAAAATCCTTCCTTCACAGATTCCTAGATCTGCAGTAGCATTACACATGTGTGAATCTTGATCACTCTATTGATCAAAGAAATGTCTCGCTGATTCGGCATTTGAATAGTAATTCGCTTAAATTCGGATGTTGCTGAAAACATTGAAATTTTCAATGAAAAACCAGAAAAATCGAATTTTTTTTTTTCTTGATGTATTCATCATTTCATACTGTTAAAAATGATTTTTAAGGAAAAATAAAAAAAATCATGAAATGAAGGGTTAAGTGGAGACACCGGACCAGCGCACATGGTTGTTCAGATTCTTAGGTAAAAAGAAACACAATTATTTACCTGGCAATGCCCCCAAACGGGTAGAAAATAATAAAGTATTACCAGAAAACACCCAAAATAGGGAGGTAAACCCAAAAAACAGACAACGGCACAACTGCCGAGCATTCGGAGGTCTGTTATGTTGTGAGCCTACTTGGTTGAATGATTCAACTGAATCAAAGCAATCGTAAGATTCCTTTTAATTCAACCACGGTAAATGAAAAGTTCATATACCGGTATTACGATAATTAAACCACGGTAAATTTGGGGGCGGGGGGGGGGGGGGGGGGGGTTGAAATTTTAGCTGCATCCTGCTTGTACTAATGCAAAACCATCACCCAAATCTATCGAAGGTGACTACCCAAGTAACCATTAAGCCGTATAAAATGGCACTAATTTGGCATTATAGTGCCTAATAGAAAATGCCCTACAGAACCTGCTAGCTTTGAATTCAACTTAAGGGCTGAATGCCACTTTTGGCGTGCAATTCGGCTTCTGTACGGCTTACGGAAAGCTGTCAAAAAAAATCAAGGAAAAATAAAAAAAGAAAATAATTGTTTATGTTTTCTCGTCGTTCTTCCCTGATGTTGTTTATCTCACTTAATCCTTCTTTCTTCAGCTGCTGATTTTTTGTCGAATGCAATTCTGCTGCTGAAACCGGAATTGAACTCTGAACCAAAACTATAGAGCATTCATCAGCGCCTCTGCTGCTCGAACCATTTTGTTCTTGTCTTAATTTAAGAAAAATTACCACATTTGAATAGAAATGCTTTAAGGTTGCTCGAAGAAAGAAAAATAAACAACATATAATTATCGGTAATTTTTTTTAATTTATTCCAATGTTTTTTCATCACAAAGTACAGTGTTTCTATCACAATTATTCAAACATTATTTTCACTTGTTATTTTCTTTTTGAGCACAACTTTTCAAGCCGAAAAACATTTCAAAAGAAACTTGTTTGATGTTGGAAATCGCTTGTTTTCTCGCTCCTCCAGGGCTAATCGGATAGTATTCTTTGGAAATTCACATGATACGTACTACTTCTCCTTAAGAAAATTTCGTTGGTTCTTCCGCTTTCTTGAAATTGCTTAGTTTCTTGGTCCAACAGGATTTTGAATACCTCCACCTGACGGATCTATCCTCCTGTACCTTTGCTGGCTAGTTTGAGATTGAACTGTTTAGTTTTCTGCGCCCAGAACCGCTGGAACAGCTCCTTCGCTGACCTCGGTTTAGAAATTAAAAACTATTTTGATTGCCGGTCCAGTCTCGCTCGATCAGAGATTGTTGCTTCTTGTTGCTGAAGGTACATTCCACTTGTTTTTTTCTTCTCCAAAATGTCATGCAAGGCCGGTTATTGGCACTAAGATTTGCTCACTAAGCTTACACAATGTTTCAATGCCGCAGTGCCGTTTGGCATTTGTGAATACTCTTAACAGCTAATAGACACTGAAATGCTGAAATGCAGCCGATTTATAGCTTATATTAGTGCTTAATGGTTTGCTGGGTAGTCATAGCTCGATCCCGATTTTTTTTTGTTTAGATGATAGTCCTTTTTGGGAAGAATAACCTTAGTGTTAAATTCACGGAAAAAAGTCGTTTTACCATTTTTATGGCATTCACGACTTCCTTTCAAAGTTGGCGGACAGTATATTGAAAAACTTATCCGGTACAACTGAGTTCGATGTTTACTCTTGGTTCCGAACTCGCGGACATCGGCTCAGGAAGCAACTGATTTGCCAACTAGGCTATATCACAAGCCCGATTCTGAATTGAATCACGTTTTTCAAACGAAATTTTGAAAAAAAAAACCCCAACTGCAAATAATTATCAAATCAGTCTCGAAACGTGGGAGTGAAACTTGTACATGGGTACATATTCATATAAATGGAAACTCATTCATTAAACTCCACGTCACGGATATTTTATTGATAACAGCCACTGACGTGAAGGGTGTCTGCTCGAAGTTGTATGTGTGTGCGTTGATACCCGCATGTGGGCGCACTATTTTCCGATACCAGCACAAGCCCAGAATAGGAACTGGTAGTACCTACCCACTGGAGATTGTATTTTCCGATGATATACGAACGGCACACGGCTCAAGGTTGTTTTTCCTTCCGAAGAGTGAGGCACGAGAAAAGCGTGAGAATCAGAATGACCGAGAATGACATTGATGGAGAGAGTACAAACGTGAACACTGAACACTAGTAGATTTCTCATAACGAGACCAGCTCACACCGGAAAAGCCTGTCTCGTTATACAGAGTGTGCTCACTTAGAGCTCACCGAGAATGTACCACTGCTGGGAAACGGTTTATTCCCCCCATTATTCTGCTGCTGCCCGGGAAAGACGCGTTTGGTAAACATACATAACTACTTCCATCCACCGCACGTCCCGTTTTTACCAGGGCCACAGAGTCTACATTCGGCGGGTTTCAAGTAATAACCTTCACATGACCTCGGATAACAGGAAGACTTGCGGTGTCGGAGGAATTTGCCACCGCAATGTGGCCCCCTGTTCTGACTGTCTGTCGACTGAACTGTTTGACCGCCGAACGACCGACGAAATTTTGTTGCGTAGCCCATTTACTGGCTGGCTGGCTGTGGCGGAGGCTTTGCCAAAAAAGATGAAATTTCAAGGAAATTGTTTCCACATCGTTTGCTTCCGGCTTGTTATGGAGCGTTCAGCTGGAAATATAGGTCATGAGCGATGAATTAAGATGCACCGTGGCATTTTGCACTACATATGAGCAGGATTGCAGGTTGTTCAAGTTATTATGATTTGATGTGTTTTTCAAATGTAGTTTTGATATGAAAATCTTTCATTGAAAAGATTTTATTCTACATCATATTATAAGTAGTATTTTTTGCAAAGCATAGTGAATAATAACAAGCTAAGATCGACAAATTGCCAAATCTAAACCCTAACATCCGTTTTTTCCACTTTTATACTACCCAGAATTCAAGCCCCTTTTTTTACTGGCAAAGTATTCATTATATAAATGTAGATATATATTCATATATTTTAAAATCCGTGCGTTAATCCGGATTTCTTTCTTCTTCTTCTAAGTTTATAACTTATGCCAAAATATTTTTTATATGAAAGCTGCCCCTTTCTAATGTGGAGAGGGTCTCAAACTATTATAGAAAACTTTTTTGTATCACACTCATCTGGCGCAACCCCTTATAGTGTTGTTTTGACCCGTTATCGGAAAAGACTGGGTCAACTCCTTTTTCATGTAAAGCCCTTGTACCCTTTATAGTGTACACAGCATGTACGTCAAACAAAGGTGAAAATTAGTAATGTAAACATGTAAAATCTACACATTATTTTGGAAGCCCGCTTTGCATGGCGATGTCAGCCCTTTGTCGTTAGCACTTTAAAGTGTCAGAAGGATGGAAAGAAAATAATAAAAACAAAACTGATTTTGAATTTCTTTATTCACGCTGGTCATTTATTTATTTTCATGCTGATGTTATAAAAAATAGGTTTTAGCGATTCCATTTCAACAACTCACTTATAAAATTAAAAACACAACTTTTAAACTTATTCCTTAATCCACAATGCAAATCGTATATACCATCACTATCGGATAGAATGACAAGTTAGAAGACTACCCTTTATTTAGTAAGCCAGCTTTTCTAAATAATGTGTAAAATTGACTCGATGACACGACACTTTTTTTGACAGATCTCGGCTGTTCGCAATAATTGGTCAATTTTACAAGTTTAAGGTGTTGCGCCAAATGAGTGTGTAACAAAATAGCGTCACGGGAGATTTATTTTACCTATTCGTTCTCGAATGATTATACAAATTATGGAGTGACCCCCTCCCTCATTCCTAAATCCCTAATGGAAAGAAGGGGGTCACATAACATCAGAAAAACACTTCTTTTATACAAATACGATCCCATGCCACATATGGTTGCATTCTCGATAAGTTCTCGAGTTATTCAAAAAATGGGTCCCCCCATCGAAAAACATGGCTCGTACACAAATATGCTCTCATGCAAATTTGGTTCCATTTCCTCGATTAGTTATCGCAATATTAAAAAAAAAAATTAATGAGTGACCCTCTTCCTACTGTTTATCGTTCCACTGAATGTAAAGAGGGGTGTTAAACCACCCGAAAAAATATTCCTTGTGCTCGAATACCCTCCCAAGCCAAGTTTGGTTTCGTTTGCTTTATTAGTTGTCGAGTTACGCTATAAAATTTGTATTGGAGCCCCTTTTCCAAAGATTCCGGGTATTCAGTTACACTCCCATGTCAAATTCTGTTCCATTTACTCGATTGTATGATTGTTCCCATGTCACATTTGGTTAGACAAATTCTTGGTTTATGCAAAATAATCGTATATGAGTTCCCGTCTTCCCTAACTGTATCCCGAATTGAAGGAGAAAGAAGTCACAAATAAGCAAATAACCCTTTTATGTATTTAAATGCTTTCCCATGCCAAAGTTGTTTCTATTTGCTCGATAAGTTTTGGAGTTATGCGAAGTTATTTTAAGGAGCCCCCATCTCTCCTTCTTATCACCCCACTGCAAGGAAGCAGTAGTACCAAATATTCACAGAAACATTCCTTGTGCTCTAATACCCTCCCAAGCCTAATATCGTTCCATTTGCTGGTTAAGTTAACGAGTGATGTAAAAAATTGCATAGGAGCACTCTCATCTCTTAAGATTTTCCGTCTAGAAGAACGGAGGGTTCTCAAAATATCATAGAAACATTTCTCGTATTGAAATACCTTTCCACGCCAAATTTGGTTCTATTTGCTTGATTAGTTTTCCAGTAATGCTGAAAATTGTAAAGGAGGTGCCTCCCCACTTTCTATCTTCTCACTGGAAGGAGGGAGGGGTGCCAAATAATCATAAAACTATTCATCATACCCAAATACCCTTTCAAGCCAAATTTGATTTCATTTGCTCGAATAGTTTTCAAGTTATGCAATAAAAAGGTATGAAAGCCCCCCTCCTTCTTTCCTGTATCTCCACGGGAAGGAGGGAGTTGTCGGAAATAATTGTAGAATCATTTCTCGTATTTTACTGCCCCCCCCTGCCAAATTTGGTTTCATTACTTTGATTAGTTCTCCAGTTATGTAAAAAAATGTAAGGTAGGCCCCCTCCCTCCGTCCTTTTTGCCCACTCGAAGGAGGGAGGAGTACCAAATATTCTTAGAAACATTCCTCGTATCCAAGTACCCACCCATGCCAAGTTTGGTTTGATTTGCTGAATCAGTTCTCGAATTTTGAAGATTTATTACTTTTGTATAAGAGACCCCTACCCTCTTCCAGAAATAGGGAGGGGTCTAAAACTATTATAGGAACCTTCCCCGGCCATATACCAAGTTTCACGAAAATCGGTTCAGTAGTTTTCGAGTATAAAGAACTTTTTTTTATTTATTTTTATAGTATTCCGTCTCACGACATAACTTGACGAATATAATTCCTAAAATTCAATCTGTCCATGGCAACCGTTCTCCAATTTCTCTTTTTTTTCATCATATATTTAATAGCTAAATGCAATTAAATAAGCGATAGTTAAATAAATATTCATAAGTTCCAAAATTCTGCCACAATAAATGTTTTTCTTGTAAAATTCCTCTCCCAATTCAAATTTGGTTCCATTTGCTTGATAACTTTCCAAATCATTAAAAATATAATTATGAAAGTTCCCGTGTTTTATAATCAAAAAACATTTCTCGTACCTTAACACTAGAAGGACCGGCAAATTGAATATACCTATTCGGACCGTGACCAGTCAAAATGACTGGTAAAGGGGAAATTTTTTATTACATATGTAATGAATTTTATACGAAAAGGGAAGAACCCATTGAATTTGTTAAACTCTACACAAACTACACTAACTCACACATTCATTTCTTACACTGAATACCTATCTGGAAATACAAATTATAAGCAGTCTATAGAAATCACCCAAAGTGTTCAGATCGATATCCGAAGATCTCCGACGAGGGGTAGTTAGCTTTTAATAATCCCTGGTGATTTCCGTGTTTTATTACACTTTAGACAGGATCGAAGTTGAGCGAAAAGCGTGATCACGTTGAACGATCGAGAATCAACTTCAAGTCACTTGATCGATTTGCTTAGATGTGCGAATCAAGTTGTAAGTAGTCGAACGTCAGGAAAGACTACCGTGGTGGTTTTGCGAAAAGCACATTTGGTGCCTCAAAGTCGATTGGTTGAGGGTAAAACCCTACTGGGTGTGAAATTGGATCGAGGACATATAGAGAAAGGTGTTGTGTATTTTCTCTTACCCGATCGAGTGGAAAAAGTAAGGTTTTTACCTGGACGTAAATTGGCAAAGTTAAAAGGCCAAAGTGAAATTTGTAACCACGTGCTTAACGCATGGTCCGAACAGTGCTGCAGTGAATCGGCCATCGCAAAAAAGTTGAACAATTGGACATTTGTACTCTCTCTGAGCGTGATCGTTTCGTTGGAAGTTCTTTCGTCGGGGAGCTTTCAGAACCGTCGTGTCGTTGTATTGGTTCATCGTCGGGATCCAATTACAGTCGAATAGCTCAATACGAGGTTGAGATCTCAGAAGAGTACCCGCGTCGTCAAACGTTTCATCGTCGGGGAACGTTTTGAGTCGCAGTGCGTTTTTTCGTCGGGAAACGCATTGGTCGTAGTGGAATGTAAATGAGCGATTCCGAGTCGGAATATTACTCTGGTTTCGCTGCTGGGCTTGACCGCGAAATGCCTAACAAGAAGAAAGTGCAGGCTTTGGAAGCCAAAATCGCGCAGCTTACAGCCCAGCTGGAGCACACCCGAGTTGCGACCAGATACCATAGCGAAGATATCACGGCTGATGTGTCTAGAGTTCCGCATTTCACCGAATTAAAGGAATATGTGACCACATTTGATCCAAAAAGTCCGTCGTGTTTGAGTGCAGAAATGTGGGTGAAATCTATCGATGATACCGGTGAAATTTACGGGTGGTCCGATGCCGTACGCCTTCAGTGTGCTCGACTGAATTTGGCAGGTTGCTCGAAATTGTGGCTGGAAGGGTGCCAACTTTCAGTGCGTGATTGGGATTCGTTCAAACGGCAGATTGTGATTGGATTTCCGTCGAAAAAGAATCCGATCTACTACCACAATCTTTTGTCATCCCGAAAGTGGAAACCGGGAAAGGCTGTTGAAGAATATGTGTACGAAATGCTAACGATGGGCCGGAAGGGTGGCTTCGATGAAGAGACGATCGTTACGTACATTTCAAGTGGTATTCGCAATTATATTAAACGATCGGGCCTGAGTATGAGTAAAGTTACTACAGTCGCTCAGCTGTTGGAAGAGCTGCGCTGGATTGACAGCATTGAATCTGTCGGAACGTCATCGCATTATATGCCGAAAGCTCCGGAGATGATTGCCCCTAGCAGTAGTGGTAAGCAGGCACGCGGTGAGTCGGCGGAGACCCGATGTTATAATTGCCGTGAGATTGGGCATTCAGTGAGAAGTTGTCCCACAGTGAAATGCCATGGTTGCAAAGAGATCGGTCACATGAAAAGTGAGTGTAAAGGTGCGAAACCTAAAAAACAATCGCACGAACACCAAACCCGATTAATGCGTGTGGTTGACCAGAAAAGTGCTTTCGTTAAAAATGTTATAATTTCTGGCACCACACTTAAGGCGCTGATTGACACTGGCGGCAAAATTTCGACGATCCAGGAAAAGTTTGCCCGAAATTTTGGAGAGCTGCTACCGAGCCACAAAGTTCTACGTGGATTCGGCAAAAAAGAAATTAAAGTGACGAACAAAATTTGTGCCAATGTGTGTGTGGATGGCATAACATTGCCAGTTGAATTGCAAGTGGTCCCAACATGGGTGCAAGATACCGCAATTATTCTGGGAGAGGATTTTATTGATCGTGATCGACTCGTGATGGTGAAACGTAAAGGAGACGTGAGATTTGAGTTGGAAGAAGTTTCACGATCACCAACACATTCCGTTGATGACACAACGACGGATGTTGCGCGCGTGTATGCGATTGCAGTGCAGGCTGAAAAGGAACCGATCTCAGATGCACAAATAAACAGCGACGGCACAGTAAGTAGCAACGAACAACTACTACTGTTGATGCAAAATTATCGATGTTGTTTTGCATTGAACATGAAAGAAATGGGTTGTGCGAAATCGGCAAGCATGAAAATAACGTTGACCGATTTGGAGCCCGTGTTTGTAAAGCCTCGAAAATTGGAATACGCACGAGAAAATGTTCTGCACGAAATTGTTCATGAACTATTGGATGCTGGCATAATTGCCGAAACAGAATCGCCGTATAATAGCCAAGTGGTTTTAGTTCCCAAGAAAAACCAACAGTTTCGAATGGCTATTGATTATCGTTTGCTTAACGCCAAAACAGTGAAGGATAAATTTCCGATGCCGGACATCGAAACCTGCTTGCAGAAA
Source organism: Uranotaenia lowii (assembly GCF_029784155.1). Taxonomy (NCBI): domain Eukaryota; kingdom Metazoa; phylum Arthropoda; class Insecta; order Diptera; family Culicidae; genus Uranotaenia; species Uranotaenia lowii. The sequence goes on along the minus strand of NC_073693.1, from coordinate 232,055,728 downwards.
TTATCAAAGGCAACGTTATTTATCACGATCGATTTGTACAGCGGCTATTATCAGATCCCACTCGATCCGGACTGCCAAAATTACACGGCATTTTCTACATCAAGCGGTCACTTCCGTTTCCTCCGGATGCCGTTTGGTCTGGCTAACGGATGCGCAGTGTTTCAAAGAGCGATCAACAAAGTAGTGGAGAAGCTGAGGCAGCGGAATGTGGTTGTGGTGGCTTACATCGACGACTTGATCGTGCCGGGGAAAAATGAAGAAGAACTTCTCCAGAAATTTGAACAGCTGCTCCAAGTGCTTCAAAACGAAGGTTTTACGATCAATTTGAGAAAAAGCCAGTTCTTTAAAAACAAAGTGAGTTTTTTGGGCTTTGAAGTGAGTGCCGGTGGAGTTCGCCCTGGCGAATTAAAAACCAAAGCGGTGGCTGATTTTCCAGTGCCTGAATCAGTTCATGAAGTGCAACAGTTTTTGGGATTATCCGGATTTTTCAGACGGTTTATGCAAAACTATAGCATTATTGCTGAACCTTTATTTCGTCTGTTGAAAAAAGAAGCTGAATTTAAGTGGGAAAACGCACAACAAGAAGCGTTTCTGAAGATTAAACAGTGCTTGGTGCAACGCCCGTTGCTGGTGTTGTATGATTCGTCGGCAGAGCTAGAATTGCACACAGATGCTTCTAGTATTGGTTTGGCTGGCATACTTCTGCAAAAAGGCGAGAGAGAGTGGCAACCGGTTGGATATTTTAGCCGAAAAACATCGAAAGCTGAAGCCGTTTATCACAGCTACGAATTGGAGTTATTGGCTGTGGTGGCGAGTGTTGAACGGTTTCGCCAGTTTCTCGTCGGAAGATTTTTTGTGATCCGAACGGATTGTTCTGCTATTCGTGATACGTATGTGAAACGGGAGATGAACAGCAGAGTAGCCCGATATTTTTTGAAGTTGTTGGAGTATGATTTTCGCATTGAGCATCGTGAGGGGAATAAAATGCGACATGTGGATGCGCTCAGCCGAGCGCCAGTGGAAGAGCCATCGGAAGTTGAGACGGTGGTGGAAAATATGTTGGTATTGGAGGTGTCTAACACAGATTTTCTAGTCAGTATGCAGCGTCAAGATCAACGTTTGGTGGATATAATAAACGTCTTGAATCGGGATCCACTCTGCGACGAAGAACGACAAATGCAACAGTGCTACGAATTGGATAACCACCGCCTCTACAGGAAAGTTGATGGAAGAAAGTGTTGGGTGGTACCAAACAATGTGCGTTCGAGAATTGTTAGGAGCTACCACGACGAAAGAGGTCATTTCGGTGAGCAGAAAGTGCTCTCTATGCTGCAAGAGTTCTTTTGGTTCCCGAAGATGCGCAAATATGTGCGAGCGTATATCGAAGCGTGTCCCAAATGTGCGTTCTTTAAATCGAAGCAAGGACGACCCGAAGGTTTTTTGAATCCAATACCGAAAGAGCCGATACCGTTCCACACAGTGCACATGGATCATCTTGGTCCGTTTCCTAGGTCCTCGAAAGGAAACGAGCACATATTGGCCCTAAATTGTGGATTCTCCAAGTTCCTGTTGCTGAAGGCTGTAAAATCTACCAACACTCAACCTGTCGTGGAAATGGTTGAGGAGATGGCCAGTGTTTTTGGATTGCCGAGTAGGATCGTGACCGACCGAGGAACAGCGTTCACGTCGAAAGTGTTTGAAAAGTTTTGCGTCGACAACTGCATCGATCACGTTTTGGTCGCTGTGGGTACCCCGAGAGGAAATGGGCAAGTGGAAAGAGCTAATCGCACAATTCTGACAGCTCTACGTACAATGGTCGACGAAGAGGACAAGCGTTGGGATTCCAAGGTGAAAGCTGTGCAAAGTACCATAAATAATACGCCAAATGCTACAACGGGAGTTTCTCCAGCTTCGTTGGTGTTGTCGTACCGACCAAAGGATGTGGTACAGAACGAGATTATTTCGGTGATCATGGCGGAAAATGAAGATTCGTTGCCGTCTACGGAAGAGTTACGGCGTCGAGCTAAAGCAGCGGTCGAGGTAAATCAACTGATCCAAAAGAAGTATTTTGACAAGCATCGTCGAGCAGCTTGTAGATACCGAGTTGATGATCTAGTGCTGGTTGTCAAGGATCAATACGTAGCAGGAGGAAGTCGTAAGTTGGAACCTCGCTTCAAGGGTCCTTACATCGTGACGGAGATTCTACCAAATGATCGTTACCGGGTGTCTACGGTTCCTGGTTCAGAATGTGGTCCGAGAACGTTTTCTACAGTTTATTCTGCGGACCGTATGAAAAGATGGTGTGGAGCAGTCGACCTGGAACAGCTGGTTGGAGCGGACGAAGGAAGCGATGCGGAGGAGTATAAGGTGGTCGATGAGGACATCTCTTAAGCGGGTGTCCGAATGTAATGAATTTTATACGAAAAGGGAAGAACCCATTGAATTTGTTAAACTCTACACAAACTACACTAACTCACACATTCATTTCTTACACTGAATACCTATCTGGAAATACAAATTATAAGCAGTCTATAGAAATCACCCAAAGTGTTCAGATCGATATCCGAAGATCTCCGACGAGGGGTAGTTAGCTTTTAATAATCCCTGGTGATTTCCGTGTTTTATTACACATATTATTTTGATCTTTTTTCTTCTGATATTATTTTGTTACTTGTTCTGTAATATTTTTGTTATAAAGTGGAAATATTTTTTCATCATGGGTGCACGGAATCACCTCATTTCAGTATAGATGACGAATGCGTGTATGTCATAAAATGATTATTTCAAATAATTTTCAAAAAATTAAAACGCATTATCAATCTTATTAGAAAATCATGTTAAATGGTTATGGTTATTGACCATGGGTGCACGGTTTCACTTCAGTTTTGCCGTAGTAGATATTTTCAAGCACCCATCCCTCTGAAGTTTTTCAACATGTTGCTCATAAATTATACCTGATCTTGTAGGTTTTAAAGCATAGTTTTTCTAAAAGTAGAGCAATTTGCCATGTGTGCACGGATTCACCGCCATTCATCCAAAATCAACTTTTTTGCATGCTTAAGGTAAAGATCAAAGGCTTTTATAGAGTTAAAATAAAATTTTTGTTATATGCATGGTTTTTCACTATGGGTGCACAAATTCACTGCAATTTTATCTAATATTGGATGTTTTGCAAATTTTTAAAATGCATTTTGACAAATCTTAAATAAACCAAAGTCGAAACCATGTCTTTCATGTTGAGACATAACGATTTAAATAACGATTTTTCTTTTTTGTTCCTTTTTTTTTCATTCCTGGAAAAGAAATATTTCAATTATATCTTGATTTTTTTTTATTTATTTTTTTATTAAAAAACAGGTTTTTGCAATCGTTTATTTATCTGATAACATGGTAATTAAATCAACATCCAAGAAATTGGAGAACGGTTACCATGGACCGAGTAAATTTTAGGAATTATGTGCATCAAGTTATGTCATGCGACGGAAAACAGTGAAAATTAAAATAATGAATCAACATTGTTAAATTTTACGTTGATTTGTTTTTCCTAAATAGTTTTTCAATTGGTCAATATTGCATTTCAAATACCTATCATATCTGACTCAAAAATATTTTGTGTTCTGAAGCAAGTTGAAAACTATTTCACTCTATAGAATTTAAATCGGCGAATTTGCAGCTATTCCGTGCACCCATGTTGATATATCTTAGCGTCGATGTGGTCTAGCAGATAAGCTGGCGTGAGTCTGGTCTTGGTATGCCAGGCGTACTGGGTTCGATTCCCGGTATCGGGAAGAAAACTTTTGGGTTCGAATTCCATAAGTGGCCGACAGCTAAGATGCGTTTCCTCTTATAACTGACTGTATAATAAGAATGTTCAATCAGTTGCTAGCTGGCCAGGTATATACACGAGTGCCGGAATACCTGTAAGTAAACTTGGATTGGAAATTTGTAGAACTTAATAATCTAAGAATGCATGTGAACACATACTTAGGCAGAAACTGCGGTGAATCCGTGCACCCATGTTGGATAACCAACATATTAAAAATATTCCGTGCACCCATGTAGAAATATCATTTAAATTATTAAGTTTCATAGCTTATGTCTTCAAATTTGAATGAATAAGTACACTATTCATAAGTATTTTACTCACACTAGTTAAGTATAAAACATATTTATCATCTAGAATTACTCAATTACTCGAACGGACATATATTAAATCTAACATAACTTTTACAAATCTTGATAAAATTTCGCCAAATTTTGACAAAAAGTTTGATTTTAGTTGAGCAACAAAACGAACCATAAAAATTGGGGGTCAAGTGCTCGAAGCGCCACAGAGCGGTCAATCCGAGAACATTTTCTACAAATTTTCATGACTTCGCATCGAAAATCAATAATTTCATAACGAATGATACACTTCTGCCCACCATAAACCAACTAGGGCTCATTGTGTTGAATGTAGATTGCAAATGAAAAAATGTGAATTTTACCAGTCATTTTGACTGGTGACGGTTAAAAGAGTTAGTGAAATAAAAAATACACTGGTTTGTAGAGATTCAAAATTCATGAAAAGTCGTTTTTTTTGCGAATTTTTATGGCGAAGTATCTAAAATATATTCAACAAACAAAGTGTCCAACCAGTCATTTTGACTGGTGCGGTCTTCTAGTGTTAATCCTTTCTATGCTAAATTTGCTCGATCATTTCTCGAGCTATGAAAACAAAGTATGGGGGCACCCCTCTCCCTTTTCAAGCTACTAAAAAGCCTACTAAAAAGAAAGGTGAAGTCTTAAATTCTCATTTCAATATACTTTCCTATGATAAATTTGACCCCATTTGCATAAAATATTATCGAGTTTGGCAAAAAATTGTATAAGAGCTCTTCCCTATTTATCCCCCATCTATTTGTTAATTGGGATCAGGGAGGGGTCTCGAACAACCATCCCGTATCCAAATATCCTCCCATGCCTAATTTAGTTCCGTTTGCTCGATTATTTCACCCGTCATGCAAAAAATTGTATGGGAGCCCCGCTCACTTTATGTTTCTCAAATGTTTGGTGGGAAGAGCTTCAAACCATATTGGGAAAATCGAAATTAAAATTTTAATGCCAAATGATTTAAAATGCATGAAACGTCGAGATCTGTTATTATCTCGATAAAAAAGTTGGCAAGAAATCGACTTTCTGGGACAGAAAATGTCCCAGAAAATCGATTTTTGGGCCAAATTTTTCTTTCGAGGAAGCACCAAATCTCGACGTTTCATGCATTTCTAAGTCATTTGACACATCAACATAAGGAATTGCATTTTTCAGATTTTCTGCTGTCAGAAACTGTAAATGAGTTGCTGAAGTTCCATGGAGATTACCCAAAACGATTTTTTGGTGCCCATTTCCGAAAAGTTTTTTCACAATTTATTTAAATTTTGTCGTGAAGCTTCCTTTTTTCTTTAAACGATGATTTTTTTTAAATTTGAAGTTCCGTATGAAATCATAGGATTGAGATGTTAAGCAAAGTTTTAAAATCATGATAAATTCAACATTTAACAGATTTTTAACCGGATTTGGTAATGTTACAGTTTACATTTTTAATTCTAAATTTTTTTACAGATTTCATATTTTTTCTTAATTTAATTTAGATACCTCTGGGATAGGCTTTCTAAGGCTGAATTATTAAAATCTCAATTTAATGACTCTATTTGATCAATGTTTGGCATGATTTTTCCTATGGAATGTCTGGAAATAGCATCACACATAACATTGAAAAACACAAAATTCACATTTTTCTGAGGTGCAAGGAATCTCAGAACTGATTTTGACTTATTCGGGAGCGCTGAGTCCAAATATTCGATTATTTTTTGCCTCTAGTTTTCAGGATAACTTTCAAAAAAAGGTAAAACATTAATTATTCAATGTGTGTAATTTTTTGACAAACCTGTAAAATACAAATACTCATTGACTCAATGATGATCTTTCCCAAAGACCGCGTGTATTTTTATTTCTTTTATTTTTTGATAATTAGTTATGGAAGTTTTTTTTTTTATTTTCTCCTAAACCTGCAAAAAACGGAAGTTTTGACAAAATTTCAAAGAAAAATTAAACTTTATAAATGGGATGAATCACAGAATTACAGATAATGTTTTTGTCAAGAAATCAGAATTTTGCTGAGTCATGTCTATTATCGTTCACCCGGTCTTTATTATAAAACTTTCCTTATTTCCGTAATTAAATCAAGAACATAAAAAATTTACTTCATCATATAATTTTAACTTTGTTAGAAACAAAAAAAAAATGACTTAACTTATTTCTATATTACGATTTTCCAATAAATAATATTTCATCCATGCCTTCTAAAGAACTCAATCAACAGCTTAAATCCCACAAAAAAAGTCAATACTCTTTATTATTATGGGACAAATGCAACTGCCAACAAGTGACGGGCATATATGATCAAGTTGTTATTGATATATCATATTTTGGTTTAGTAGAGACTGCTATTTTATGATAACTAACAATCTATCGTAGAAAAAAAAATTCTAAATAAATTTTATTTGAGACAAGTTTCACGGGCCGCACAAACATGTCTCTGATTTGAAATAATGAGATATTTTTTTTATAGAAAGACCTGATAAAATCAATATCATCAAGAAGAAACTTGATTTTAAAAATTTTAGCTTCAAAGCATTTCTCCTGAGTTGTGTCCTATAGTTAAAAGTAAGCATATTTGAATATTCATTAGGAAACATGCAAAACAAAATTAATTAGGAGCAAAATCCCACAAACAGCGAAAAATTCGCAGCTATTTCAATGCCACCAAATGGTTTGCGTATTTTGCGAATCATGTGCTCCATTTGGTGTGGGGTGGCCCGAATGTTGCTGCTGATGAAAGACGTCAACATGTTGAGGATTACCTATTGCATTTCGGCGCAATCACGTGCAGGCTCTTGTTTGTTTGTGATCTTGCGTACCAGCTTTACTCACATGGAAACTCATTACTCACAATCACAATGCTAGTTACGTGTTTTTGTTCAATATTTTCGTCCTGCTGCGATAGGTTCAATCGGGAGAGGTGTTTCGGGAGAAGTGAGAGATCGATATTTAATTAAAGCTTAGTTCTTTTAGAAATGGGACACTTTCATTTGCTAATAGCTCGTTTACTAGATATCGGATATTCAAAATTTGGACAGCGTTTTGTTGCCTGTAAAAAGTACTATTCGACCTATTTTTTTCAAAATTTTAAATTGACGCGTTTTTGAATTATGTACGATGCAAGAGAAAAAGAAAAAAATAATTTTGCACAGTTTCCATTAAAATTCGTCATTATCCAATTGTTAGCTGACAAAACCGTTGATTATTCAAAGAATTACTGAGTTTTTGTGGTGAATAAGTATGTAAACACTGTCAATAATGTCCACAAAGTTCAAATCAAGCATTGGAGTGAAGCACAAGATCGGCAACTACGGTTGAGGGTAATCTGGGAAGTCAAGTCTCATACTAGTATTTTTAATTTTCAAAAAACGAAAAACTAAGGGTAGATCGCTGAAATGTCTAAAACAATTTTCTCCGATAAGCTGAAAGTGTTGCCTAATGATAACTCATTCAAACCCAACCTCAAACAACCATTTTTTGCTAGTTCCAGAGCTCGTAAGCTGTATAGCCGGTACCGAAGCTATGGGACAGATGATTTCTGATGAACGACAAAACTTATGAAATACCCTATTTTAAATAAATTCCAGCGTTTGAATCCTAACCATGTCTGCTCGTTGCAAGATCCCGAGTATATTAAAGTATGTATTTGCTGGTTATTCTGTATCAAATTATAATGATTTGCTAGAATTCTTCTCCTGCGAAAAAAAAACAAAAATTTTCAAAACGAAACTTTGGTTTTCGCTGTTATTAAAAGCCAAAAAAGAGTAATCTTGTATGTTCCACCCGCAACCTACGATTTATACTAACCGATTTTATCTTATTATAACATCTTATGATGGTTTTACCTCGTTATTGTCAGATTTTTCCAGGAGAAATTCCATTAAAAACGTTCAAAAATGTGGTCGAAAATAATCAAATTTGTTCATATCGAAACTACTGTATCCACTAAAATGCTTCCAGTTTCTTTTAAAAGAGAAGTATTGGATCAAAAAGTATCAGAAATTGAAGAAGAAGGGTGAAGCCATCTAAAATATAGATTTGACGAAGTATAAGTTGGAAAAACTGATCAATACCATGACTGAAAAAAGTGTGCGCCGGCCAATGGGAGATACCAAGAATAAAACAGAAATTTCTCTAAGAAAAAACTATAAATAATTTTTTTGAAATTTTTTCATGGAATATCATAACATTACCTTCATTTTCTTCAAAGAAAGTATTTCGATCAAACGAATGGTTTTTGAGATACACGCATTCGTAACTGTCCCATTTCTAAAAGAACTACGCTTTATACTGCGTTTGCATTATTGGCATGTGAGCGAATGCATGCCGCCTCAGGTATGATATAATTGGACACAATTCGAGGTCACTTTTGTTTTACAAGTGTAGTAACTGTTTGGAATCATATTCGAACAGTAAATGGAACATTGCTAAGGAAAGATGACAATGAAATCGATAGCAATAATAATGGTTATATATAAGACTTGTGAAATGAAATTCTGTGCGTTGTTTTATATGTAGCAGTAGCTAGAGTCGATTGGGAGTAATTTTTAAATTCCTCAATCCCTGGGGTCTAAAAAGCTTCGTTTCATGATTTTATGGAGAATTTTTAAGTTACGTTTACATGAGTAAATTTGAACTATGAGGTTTGTGACGAAAAATTAAATATTTTGTTCTCAAAAATTAACATAATTTTTGTTCCTTCTGTGGAAATGAGCCTGCTTATGGGTTTAATGCAAATTTATAATTTCTCTTTGGAAGTTTTACGCTTAATAACTTTGTCAAAGACCGTCGTATCTTATTAGACAAAAAAGTTATTAGGTGTTAAATGGGGGCAAATCTTTTGGCATTGAAAAACAATAAATTCAGTTGACATCACTGGTGGGCGATGCACCAGCAGTGATGTCAATTGAATTTATTGTTTTTCAATGCCAAAAGACATACCCCTGTTAAACAGCTGAGAACTTGTTTGCCTAATAAGATACGGAGTTACGATCTTCGACAAAGCTGTTGAGCAGAAAATTTTTAAATTTATAAATTGGCACAAAAACTATTAGCAGGCTCGTTTCCACTGAAGAAACGAAATCATGTTGATTTTTCAGTACAAAATATTCAACTTTCAGCTACAAACCTCTCAGTTCAAATTTACTTTTGTAAACGTTACTTTAAAATTCTCCAAAAAATATGGTTATGTTTAGAACAAAAACGAAGCTTTTTAGACCCCAGGGTTTGAAAAATTCAGAAATGACCCCAAATCGACTCAGTCTAATGTACCAATAACAGTTCAGAATATTTAAAATTTTTCTTAAAAATTTTATTTCAAACCTATGCCTTTTCCATGTCAAGGCAAATGTAATCCTAAGATTGAGGAACGACGCTACGGCAAAAAAGAGAAGAGCAGGCAACTGGTAGGGTGTCATTGTTGAAAAGCTGCAACGGTGAAGCACTTTTCTGTTTGCTTCCCGGATTTTCATCTGCTTTTTCAGTACTTCGCTGGATTGTGTCAATATCATTGCTTCGGAAGCATTCGGCCTCAAGTGCCTGCTATAGAAATAAGGAATCAAGCGGTAAATAATTTGAAATTGTCAAATTGATTGCAGTCTGATTTATTTTGAATAGTACAAGCCTCTGCGGGTCGAGGCTGTTTGCGCTGTTTATGGATTTAAAAACTGTAAGAAGGAACTATACTAGAAACCTCATTAACTCACATTAGAGACCTGGAAGAAACACCGTCACTAGGCATTCTCTCTGAACCACATTTTACTAATTTAGTAGGTACCTTCGCGTTACCTAAAGTGATGTGTTCAATTTTTTGGAATTGATTAATTTATAAAATTTCATTTATGCATCACATTCGTGGTAAGCGATATACATATGTAAGCGCAAAAATGGTTATTTTGAATTGATAACACCGAACAGTATTTCTTTTTCATTTTCAGATATTTAGAGTTGAAACAACTCTCGAAAAATAAAGGAACCTATGGGAAATCACGCAATATGAAAACGTCGAAGTACGTTTTCGGGAAAGTAGATTCATGCACTTCTATTCTTTTTAATCTGAGAACCTTAAAAATGATTTCAGTCAATTATGAAAGAGATTGCTATCATTTGCGTCCTTGTGAAATTCTAACAATTATTCCTCAACAGGTTTCTGTTGACTGAGAGTTCCAATTTAGGCTAAATCAATAGGGGAGAACTTGATCCCAGTTTCTTACTTTCATCATATCTTGTTGGAAAAGCTGAGCAGTTCGCATTTTTTAACAGCGTTTATTTTTAAGTTCATATGCTCAAAAAATTAGAACGAAACATGAACCCTTAGGGAGGTAGCGAATTTTTTAAAAATACATGCTTCATGAAAAATTATTGGAAGTTTGGTCTAAAAGTTTCAACCATTTTGAATTGCCTGTAAAATGAGTGCATTTAGGAATGATTTCGAGGAAAAAACTTGGGTAGGTAGAAGAAACGAAATATAAAACCCGTCTAATGGAGGGGTTTGGAAAAAACGACAACAAATCGGCAAATACGCAACGTGTTTAGTTTTTGTAACAGTTGAAATATCTCAGTTAATATTAGATCAATTTTATCAAATAATATATTCAATTATAGCTATATATGTTTCAAAACTTGGGAAAAGGTGGTTGAAATGTGTAAATTTACAAGCGATAAAGCACTAAAAGTCTAGTTTTTCAGCCCCTGTGATTATACAATTAAAAAAAAATGTTGGAAAACTACTCCAACGATAAATTTTATCCTAGAACAAAGTTAATATCAAACTTAAAACTGATTTTTTTTGAAAAAAATTTGGCTTTTCAATAGCTAAAAAGGTAGCATTAATTTCGCACATTTTTATCTTTTTGAATCTATCTACAAAACTGAAGCCAAACCATACCCACTAAGGTTTTGGAAACCAAAATGCATCAATTGATATCGCGAAGTTCATGATGTCAGACTTTCTCAACTTATCATTGGGTCGCCTGAAGGAGATTTGCGTTCTGAAAACTGAGCCTAAAGATAAGCCACCTGGCCAGTATTGAACACTGCAGAACAAATTTCGTCGAGTTTTCAGTGTGCGGTCAGAATTTTCATTTGGAACACACTATATAACAGAGGAATTTTACTGTTTTTACTCTATTCTTATCGAACAAACAAAACTTGACTAGTCTATCTATAACAATAAGAAAAGACAAGATTATCTGAATAATTCGCATAATTGCGCATCAATCACTGTCGAAATATAGCAAAATTGAGAAAAAAAACTTACTTAGATTAAGGGTGGTCCAAAATAGGTCCAAAGGGTGGTCCGAAATAGAAACCTAGTGGTCCAAAATACTGTCCAGAGTAATGAATGAAGAAACGTGTTTTTAGGCTTAGGATGTTGTTACATTGCAACAAACGACGATATTTTTCGATAGAAAAAGCCTTGATCTTCATAATGAACGGATAAAGCAGTCGAAATTTGTAACATATGCTTTTTATTCCAGAAAATAGCATAGCCACTTCTCAAAGCGGTCCAAAATAGGTCCGTTACCCTATCCTTTGTTTATGTTGTGCACTCTGCACTCGACATTGCCAGCTTCTAAAGAACAACAAACGCTTTGCGAAGAATGAAATATGAATTTCCTATGTGTTTGTCTGAGCTAGAAGCATTTTCGTAAAACGCAAAAACTTGTGATATTTTTTAAGTTAACCCTCATCCGTCCCTTTAATTTTTACCCGTAACATTCCCTGGAATGTCAATTTGATACTCCTGACCAAAACCACTATATCTCTTTTGTTTCTATACCGATTCTTACTAAACTTATAGTTTCAGAAACGTCATAGTTTAACTCAAATATGTTTCTCAGACAATATTCAGCTACAACACTTCAGTCTACAACGTTATTCAAAGTCTATGAAAAAATTCCTAAAAAAACATGCTTCGGAAAAAACTGTAAATCAGCTACGAAACGCTAAACAAAATTCAATTATTGTCCAAGAAAGCTGAAGTTAGAAACTATATGTTGCACATAACGATTTATTTTCATAAATTTTGAAAGATCATGACCACAAAAAATGTAAAAAAAATGGTGTTAAAACCGTACTTTTCAATCAATGAACTGTCAATATTGTTTAAGTCATACCAGATAAATTTTGAAAAAAAGGATTGAAAAATTGACGTAGTTTGGCACATTTTTGCATCTTTAGATTTTCAGAATACAAAACACAGAATTTTTGACGAATTTCCATAGATACCGTAAAACGGGGTAACATTGATCACCGGGGTAATTTTTTTCAACAAGAAATTTTTCCAGATAATTATCATCAATAACTAAGTCTTAATTTAAAATATTTCAATTTTTTTTTCTACGTTTAATAACCTTTAAGTTGAGTTTCAAATCCGGAAAATCGTGGTTTGTTTTTTTTAGTTTCAAATGTAAGTAAAAATGTAATTTCAATGTCTTTGATCGATCTCGGTACTATTGGTCACCCTGATGCGGTACTTAAACGCCTTAAAGTATAGCATCCAGCGGAACCATTAAACCTTTGCCATAATGTTGCCAAGTTGATTGTTCTATTGTAAAGTGTATGTATTGTTTTTTTTATTCGCGGGAAAAGTTGAAATTTTAAATGGAGACGAAATAAAATTTCTCTTTTTCGTTAACTGTTCACCGAACAACAAGTGTTTTCTTGTATATCCGGAATGGTCTGACACAACAGTCTTGAAATATTATTTTTTCGAATGCTCGCAAACAAACACGCTTCCTGATGAAATCAAATCGTTAAGAAGCAGCAGGTTGATTTATGTGAAAATAAAAAAAAATCTCAATATTTTAATGTATAGGTTTGGTGTAGTTTTTGTTGAAGTTTGAGGTAAATTTTTGAAATTTAAAAAATAGGGCCATTTTCCAAGAGTAAGCCAGTCTAGGACAAAAGGCTAGAAACCATATCAAATGGTAAAGTTTGAAGGAAAAAATAAAAGGGAAATAGTGTAAGGGCCTAGGGAATTGAATGCAAAATTTCATTTGTTTTTGAAATTAAAATTTTATTAGTAATGTGAAAAAAATCAGCCCCTTAACTTATGCAGCATCATTGTTCATCTTTCGATTTTAATTGTTGGATCGCGATGTTGATTTTTCGGACCGCGATGAAATCTAAATCTCAAGAAAAACAGAAATTCAGAAGGTATTTTGTTTCCTTTATGATCAAGAAAACTCGTTTAAATCGTCAAAATAGAGACTGATCAATGTTACCCCAAAGCATCAAACTCTATTGAGAGACTAAATAGATTTTTAAATCGAATTCAAAGTAGTCTTATGAATTTCTGCTACCATGTTTTACGTTCATAGCAGTCCAGTACTGGATTTAAAAAATTTGAAACATGCCACATTCCCATTAATAGAAAAAATACGGAAGCTGTTATTCAAACCTTTTGTCAATTTGCAATTTCTCAGATTTTCTAAGACTTAAATTCAACTTTGCTCTGGATTTTGTGTACATTAACGCGAGATTACCATAATAAATAAAAAAAAGGTAATAAAGGTAATTTAATATCGATTCTAGTGGTGTAATTACATTAGGTCTGCGATTATGTAAAAATCGGTTGAAAAACAAGAGAGATACAGCGGTTTAAAGCGAAGAGTGTCAAATTGACACTCAAGGTCTGATTAGGGAGTTTTTTCTGGGCTTTCAGGGTGCGTCAATAAAAAAAGTAATGATACAAAATTAAAGATTTCAAAAGTTCATTGAGGTCTCCGAAGTTTTTTTTCATTTGGATGTGCCGAATAATGTTACAAGCCGCCAAACTTCCAATAGTGTCATATTGACACTCAAGAGCGGATTAAGGTTAAAAAAGGAGACTTGATCCTTTTTTCAAGACATTCGGCTTTGAATTTTTCCAACTGGAAACGGATCATGAGCGTTTCTTCCGAGTGATTTTCGGAACATTGTTTTAAGGTAGTGTTGCCATCCGTCCCGCTTTTTTGTTGAACGTTTCGCCGTCCAGCTTTTTCCTCAAAATGTCCCGCTTTATTTTCTTGGAAAACTTTTACAAATGTTTCTGACTTACACAAGTAAAAATCAACTCAAGCACCAATTTGGATTCATTGGTCCAACACAGAAAATCTTTCGAATATGTACGCCTTTTTCCTCATAATATGTAGCATTTTTTCCAATAGTTTGTATGAGACAATGCTGAATAACTCAAATATTCTTTGCATTATAGTGAGATTCTGATAAGTTGAGCGTTTTTGGAACATATTCAACCAATGCTATTTAAATAATTTTGGTATGAAGAAAATATTGGTATAATGCTTCCAAATGATTAAAGATCATAGTTTTTTTGCCGTAATTTTTATTTAATTGCCTTATATTATACTCCACCTTTTGAGACTCAATTGTCTGAAGTATATAATGACGGAAGTTTTCATGAGTTTTCAAATTTTGAAAACAAATTTGGAATATGTTTGTTATTACACAAAGGTTTTATATGCGGTATCTAATCTACCGTTTGCATGCTTTTTTCGTAAAATCTCCCGCTTTTTTCTGAAAGTATCTGGCAAGCCTATTTTAAGGTGATGTTTTTTTTCAAATGTTTCAGAATCGACTTCGGCGTTTCGAGAGATGTTTTCCGTAGTAAAGTTTTAAGTGTATTGAGAACCCTGTAATTAGACTTAGTACTTTTTTAATATTAATTTTAAATCATTTGGACCAATATGTGTTTCGTTGATTTTTAATAAATAAATAAATAAATACCGTTTAAGAATTAAGCGCAAATTTTCCAAATGAAATACCAGGTACAGAAATCAGATTTTTTTTTTAAATTTGGTCACTCGAATTAGAAAATTGAAACAGATTAAGTATCAGATTCCAGATAACTTTTAACAGAATAGTGAATAAGTCTATATATAAAAGTTAGAATTTCAGAGAAGTGGAAGAAATCCTTTTTTTTTTTTTGGTTTTCTAAAATTTGTGGAATGTCAGTTTCTTTGAAGCGGTGTATCTCTGAAACGTAGAATTGCTCAGGACGTTTAATTCTTTGAAAATAACTTTATGTATATAATACATAAAAAATGCTATGTTCCCAAAGTTGCTGGTGAAAGACAAACAATAAATCAAAAACTGTCCACTCCGAATTGAAAAGAACGATTTTTACACGGCGCGTGCAAAGCACCGTGATGATGGTTATGGTGTAACCGCCCCACCCACACGTGCAAGTTAATGTATGATTTATGGGGTTTATCAACGAAGGCCCTCTAACAATTAGTCGTTAGTGCGCAGCATTTGCACGACACCACACCGTGTGTATTCCCTGTAGTAAAAAGTGGTTTCATTTGAATGTCATTTCATCATGTCAACACACCCCGTAAATTAAAATACGCTATAGAATCAAAATTAACGAAATACAATTTCGGTTTCGAAAATTTTGGAGAAGATTAAGAAAACTAAACTAAATCCATTTCTATACGACCTGTACGTAGATCTAGATCATACACCCCTCAAATAAGCAAGTCCATTTGTGAACTTGACTCTACAGACATCGTTTCGGTGACATCGAACACTGTACTATCCTCGATACAGTTCACCGGGTTTAAATTGATGTCTGACACCGAAACAATTCTACACCAAAGTTCAGAAGAATTCTCCGGGATGATGTGCGTATCGGAGAGCCAATTAAACTTAATTGGTGCCCAATAAAGTGCTACGGACGATGGTTTGCTTCCAAGTTCTACAAATCGTTTAACTGGTTTCGGTCCCAGAATGATGGAGACCTTTTTTCCACAAAGTAGTTTGATTGAATTACGTAATTTATGGGGTCAGCAATTTTAATGCAAGAATCGCGTTTCGATGACAATATAGAGTGTTGGATCAGTTGTGTCCTTTTTGAAGTCAAATTGATTGAACAAGTCATGCAAAGCTGTAATGGCTTTGGCACGAACAAGAGATGAAAAGGTTATCCACGTGGCAGGAATTGTCAGTGCGTGGGTAGTGACAAAAAATAGTATTCAAATATCAGCATTAGGTACTGCTCCTCAGAAATATTAAACACCTTCCAAATTAGATCAAGTCTGGGTGATAGCTGTTTCACTTTGAAATTACCAAGAAACTTATGATTAACTCTTTCATGCGAGCTTGACTGACTACATTCTGACAATTCAATTGATCAAAAACCAGTTTTGTATTCTGCAGATAACAATGGTTTGAATTCTTTTATCAAAGTGATTCTAACTGAAATCAGACTTGTTTAACGCGGTTTATTTGAAGTTCGTGTTGAATTTTAGTTAAACAAGACAAACAATTTCCAAATTTTTGTTCTTGTTCAGCCCATCTTACGGAAAATGTTATAAAATGCATAAATTAAAGCTAGAAAGATTTTATTCTGCCAAAGTTTGAAAGAATCAGTCGTCTAAATTTGTAAGGCTGCAGACATGCTTATTTTTGATTACTCTCTGGAGCCACCAAAAAGATGGGGTTTTTTATTTTGTTTATGATTTTGTAACGTACAACAAGGCCGAAAAAACTCATAATAAAACTTAGTTGAGTTTTCAATGTTTTTTAAAAGCCATTAAAAATTTATGTCAGTTTACAAATCAATTTTTCAAGTACCACCTCTTCTAAAGGGTGCAATCCTCGTTTCAAGATATTTTTTTCATTTTGAATAATTTCCTATATCTAAGACTCTTTTAAAGTTGGCTTTGGATTCTTTGAAGACATCTGGTTGCTCAACCAAAAAATAAATAAATTTACTTCAAAAATTTCGTTAAAATTTTTAAATTGTAGGTACGTCTATTTTCTGTAGGTGTACTGTAAACTGGGTGAATTTTGATCACCGGGGTAACTTTGATCAACATGAAATATAAGCAGATAATGATCATTAACTAAGTCTGAACTTAGAATATTTAAATAGTGTTTTCTACGTTTAAAAGCAATTAAATTGAGTTTCAAATAGAGTAAATTTGGTTTGTAATATTATTTCAAATGTAATTTTAAAGTTTTAAAATGTTTAATTTTTCAAAGACTCACAAACAAACATCTCTCCTGATAAAATGATTGCATTTAAAAGCAAATGGGTTGTTTTATATGAAAGTTTAACATTTTCCTTTGTATAGGCATAGTTTAGAGTTATGTTATGGTCATTCCATTATAATTTTTGGATATTTAAAAAAAACGAACATTTTCTATGAGAAAGCCTGTATAGAACAAATGGCTAAAAAGCCTATCAAATGGTAAAAAAAATGTTAAGTTTGAACAAAAGGAACACAGGAACATAGGAACAGTGGGTTGGATCTAGGGGATTGCACGAAGGTAAAATTTCATTGGTTTTTGAGGCCAAAAAATATTGAGAAATGTTTATAATTTTTGCCCCTAAATGTATGCATCAACATTGTCCATCTTCTGAATATATGTACTTTTTTTGAAAGAAAACGTTGAAAAATTCAATTGAGTTCAAAAAAAAAACTGTTATTGATGTTTTAAGCCTTCTGTGCTAATTAGCATCAAAACAATAATTTTGAAGATGTTGAGATACACTAAATATTAAATTTATTTATTATAAAGTCAATCTTTGTTGACTACAATACTTAAAATAACTTAAAACTAATGTAAGTTATAATTTTGTTGTAGGATAAAATTGTTTTTCAATGCCTTTTTAAGTTGTGTTTTGTTCATTTTTACATATAAAATTTCACTCTGTGCATTGTATTTGTACATCATTTGATTAATGGGATGATGTTTGGCATAGTCCTTATCACAAAATTTAATATAGAACAGGTGTTTGTTTCTCAATGAACGGGACGTTTACTGAGAGGTTCTATGTCAATAAGTTTACAACGAGATTCGTATGAGGGGAGGGGAAAACTGATGGTTGCTGAAACGCTTTACAAATCCTAACATACAATTTGCTTTATTTATAATAGTATTCTGATATTCTACAAACGTGAGTTTCGAATCCAGTATAATGCCAAGCTTTGTTTCAATGATTGGGTAGATTTGTTTTCTAGTAAATGATATAGAGTTGCATTTTTTAACATTCAATTGGAGTAGGCTTTTGTTGCACAATTTATAAAAAAATGTTGATTTCATTTTGAAATGTTTCAACATCCTCGGTTGGTTTAATTTTCAGAAATAGTATCGTCAGCATATAAAACATTCAACCCGCTTCAGAATAAAGGAAATATCATTTACGAACAGTATGAAAAGAAGAGGTCCTAAATGGGACCCTTGAGGCACACCAGACTTTACAACTATGGGTTTTGATAACTCGTTTTGGAAGCGAACGATTTGTGTTCGATCGGTTAAGTTTAATAGTAACCAGGAAAGAAAATTCGGAGGAACCATTTTTTTTCTAATTTGAAGATTAAAAGTGGTATGTCGATACGGTCAAAGGCTGTTGAAGTCAGTATAAATAGAGTCAACATGAAAGTCTTTGCTCATGGAATTGATAACGTATGTTACAAATTCGAGAAGATTTGATGCTGTAGAGCGTCCTTTGAAGAAACCATGTTGTTTGCTTGTTATAATATTTTTCACTTGTTGATAAATTTTGTCATTCATAATTGATTCAAATAGTTTGAGAATGCAAGATAGAATAGCTATTCCTCGATAATTTCGTATATCTGTTTTTTCCCGGACTTGAAAATTGGGATTCAAAAAGATTTTTTCCAAAATTTGAGTATTGTTTTGTGATTTAACGACATGTTGAAAAGAATTAGAAGAGGATCAGTTAGTTCAATCGCTAAGTTTTTAAGAAAATAGGGCGAAATTCCATTAGGCCCTGCTCCTTTAGAAGCATCAAGTTTTCTAAGTCCTTCGTAAATATTAACATAATAAATTTCATTGACTTTAATGTCAAACGCTAAGTTTGGAATGTATGAAAAATATGCTCTATCACGCCCATTCTCAGTGAAAGCAGTGCACATTTCTTGAAAAAAGGTAGCAAATAAGTTACATATTTTCAGTGGATTACTTCCTATGTAACCGTTGAAACCAAAGTGATCAAAGTTATCCCGAAACATGAAATCTGGTTTTGTAACAAACATTTAGTTATAGCTACTTATGTCGTCTGAATATTCTGCTATCAATGATCATGCTTTATACTCCTTACCTCAGTAAGTATTTTAAAACTTATTAGTGTTCCAAAAAGCAAACACCTTCCAAAATATTCGAAAATGAATTAAAAAAGCGATCAATGGTCCCCCAGTTTACGGTACTTAATAGGGTCCACCAGTTTCGAGAATACATTAAGAACTTTTTTTTTCGAATACCAGAAGAAGTAACAGATGTTATCTTTTTTAATACTTTTTAAAGAATATAGACAAATAAATATTGAAATGCTGTTTAACCCAAAGTTCTTCAGTTAATAAAATCAAATAACTTACTCAAGAAAGCTGGATGCTTTGAAATTAAAATATGCCTAAGAGCACCTGCACCCGTGGTCCAAACAGCCGGTTTAGACCCAAACTCCGACCAAAGCAATCGCACTGGTGGTCCATTAGACCAGTTGCAACCCAACTTTTTTTAGAATTGGTAAATATAAGGATTGATCTGAAACTGATGAGATTTGGAACCAATTTAACGGAGTTCTAAACCATTTGACAGTTAATGGAACACGAGTGGGGTTGCCAGTTTTTTCACTGGATTGGATCTAATTTCTTTGGTCCAATTCTTGTATAAATTAGACCCAAGAATAGACCAAATTGTTTATAACTGCGTAAAATTGGATCCAAATATGCTCAGTTCTGGACCAATCCTTATACCAGTTCTAAAAAAAGTTAAGTTGAAACTGGTATAATGGACCACTAGTGCGGTTGCTTTGGTCGTAATTTGGGTCTAAAAAGGCTGTTTGGACTACGGATACAGGTGCTCTTCAAGGTTGCCGTAAAAATTCTATGTTTTTGACCAAAAAAAGTTCTCGAATTCTGTGAAACAATAGCAAATTGGAAACTACTTACTTTTTTAATAGAAAAAAAAAATCATTTTACATTAACTTGTTTTTATATTTTTATGAATTAGAGAAAAAATAGAAAGTCGAAGGTGACATAAAAATTTATAATTTTGAAAATCTGTACAAAATTCAGAAAATTTGTTAACTCTGTCAAATAAAAAAAAACTGTGATCTGTGACACAGATTCTGTGACGAAATTTTGCTCAAAATTCCGTGATAATAAAGATTTTTCTGTGATTTCGGCAACCTTGGTGCTCTTAGTAAGCATTTGCTTTATATTTCAAGGATGAAGAAAGAACAAAAGTTGAAATAGTCAAAGAAATGATAGTCTTAAATGATATTAAAATTTCCGAAGTATTTTTGCTCTTTTTCAGTGTCGATCTTTTTCTGAATAAGTGCCTTGTAGTGTATATTTTATTTCTTGCTTTCGAATACTGTATAAAATTGATATGTTTGTATTTAATTCGCATTACGGCAGCAGAAATACCTATAGGCCCTTCCTTACAAACCACAAATGGCTAAAACCGAATTTCAAAAGTATTCTAAAGAGATCACAAGCCCTCATCAATCCTCCAAAGCTATTTATCTGTTAGACAGTGGTATCTAATCATAAATTTAAATCCAGCTGTATAGGGTGCCAAAAAATCAATACCTACGTATATCCGCGATCCGGCTTTAGATTGACTTCTAACATTGCATGCTGCACGCCACAACAATCGTGAATCGTGAAAATTTGCTTACACACGAATCGTTGTCATTCAATAGTATTTTGCCACACTGCCTGCTACCGATAGATACCGATTCACTTGTTGATAGGTATCAGCCTACTGGTATTTTGATTCGTTCTGGTGGCAGTTATCTGTCCGCACCGTAGTTGCTTTAATTTAAAACACGCCTAGCAACTATGGCAAGCTGTCTGTCTATTCGAGCACGATACGAGATACTTGATTGAGTTATCGGTATTGTTTTCAATAATATTATTAGAATTTATTCGTCACTAAATCATGCCGGTTGTTGAATTTATCTACATTTGATTCGCCTGTATTTTATGGATGGCGCTAACATCACGTTTTCTCAGGTTGAAGTCTAGGAATTTGACGTTTTTTTATTTCCTTTTCTGTTGTCTGAGTTTGACACTTCTAAAAGCTGTTCATTGCAATTTACAATTCCAGAAATTTGTAAAAGCGTATTGGTGTCAATGAGCAGCCCTTCGTGGAAAAGTTGCTGGTTTCGAACCAAATTCAAATTCACATTTCGAATGCCATTAGTTCGTATCCTTTCCCATGTGTGTCAGAATCTATTGTCATTTCTGTGTTGAAACTTCATTCTATATTATCTTTTTCCAGTTCACTGAAACTTTTGAGAGTCATTCGAGTGAGTGCGGAACACGTCGTTTGAGGGATAGAATGTCTTTCGATTCACTATGGTAGAATACGCAGTGAAGGGATGGATACGATATAGACACGTATTTATAAGAACTTTTACATGTGTTTGGTAACTAAGTATTATTTACTCTCCTGCTTTCCCCGTTTTTTTTATTTTGTTTATTTCTACTAGTCGCGCGATTATGTTTAATTTATATCATTGTCTAAATGAACCGATTATGAAGTGGACAGTAAGAAATGCGTTTGCTTTAAAATGTCTTGAGTTTCAAAATCTTTCAATTTGATATTTTCGATGTTGGATAAAATCACATGCATCTACATTAGGGTGTTCCAAAATTGCATAACTTCTGGGAATCTGGGGGCTCACCCTCCAAATGGTAGATTAGGATGTGCAGAACAAACTTTTGTATGGGGCCGACTAAAAAAAATCATGTTTAGAGGTTCCGCAAGCGCGATCTTTGAAAAAAGATCACTTCCAAAAGATTTGATTTTAAATAATTTCTGGGTCCAACATTTTTTATAAAATTTATATATTTTATATTTTTTTTATTTTGTTTGAGTTAAATACTACACGTAAAAAATGAAAAATGAACCAAATTTTTATCAAAATGTAAAACATGCAAGCTATTTCAAAGAAAAAAAAAATATTTTTTTGGTCCAAAAAGTTTGTATTCAACTGACCGAAATGTGTACCAAGCGTAAAATTATTTTTGATACCACTGCCATCAAAAGATGCGGATTTTTGTGCACTTAAACTTTGCTGAACTAAACATGCTGTTTGTATCATCGTGTGAAGAGCTATTCACGGTTTAACCCTTAATAAAAATCACAATTTAGGATATTTTTTCTTTAATTTATCAAATTTGTCTTAATAAATACCTAATTTAAGATCCAAATATTTACAGAAAAAAGACTTGGATGGTTTAAAGGAGTCATCAGAAGGCCATACGCCAAATTTGAGCGGAATCGGACAACAGGAAGGGGTTGCACTGAATCTCAAGTCTAAAAGGGATTCTGAGACATAGTGTTCTAAAGAAGCATAAAAAACTGGTTTTTCATCATACATTCTTTTCTTTACAAATCGATTGCTTGATTATATAGATTTTATTAAAATTTCATTTGAGACTAACATTTCATCTGAAGACTGCAACTCGATTGGGCTTGAAACAAAAAAGTTATGGCTGTTCAAAGATTGTATTTTGGTTACAAATTGTTCTGTAAAATGCACTGAGTAAAATGTACTCATTGTGTGTTAAACGACAATTTGCCACAAAAAGACAATCTTTGAACAGTCATAACTTTTTATTTCAATTCCAATCGAGTTGAAATCTTCAGGTGAAATGTAAGTCCTAATTGAAATTTTAATAAAATCTATATAATCAAGCAATTGATTGGTAAAGAAAAAAATATATGATGAAGAACCAGTTTTTTATGCATCTTAAGAACACTATGTCTCAGAATCCCTTTCACACTTGAGATTCAGTGCAACCCCTTGGTGTTTTCCGATTTCGCTCAAATTTGGCGTATGGCCTTCTGAGGACTCCCTTAAACCATCCAAGTCTTTTTTCTGTAAGTATTTTGATTTTAAAGTAGGTATTTATTATGACAAATTTGATAAATTAAATAAAAAATATCCTAAATTTAGATTTTTATTAAGGGTTAAACCACACGATGATACAACCCAAGTAACCAAAAGTCACATAGCTACTTAATCTTGTACGTTTTAAGTTCACATTTCGCTGAGTAAAAGGTACTCGAGAGAAATAAAATCCGTTTTCCTTAAGTGCTTCATTTGGACTTCTGAACGAACATAAAAAGTCTAAACAAGTAGCATATAACATATTTGTGCGTTCCAAGTACCTTAAAAAGTTCGGATATCAACTCGGCTA
>NC_073693.1:231963242-232031898 GCF_029784155.1 Uranotaenia lowii | reverse complement strand
TGAATTTTTTGACGTTTTTCGGCGAGTTTTACAAATTAAAAACGTTTTGTACCAGTTGTCCAGACGTTTGTAAAACTCTCCAAAAACGTCGATATAATTCAACAACGAAATTAGAACAGATCGCGGCGATTAACCAACATTCATCACTGTCCTAATTGCTAAAAATTGCAGAGATTTTAGTTTTAGTTTTTCACGTAACTTAGTTGATTTTTTTATATATGGTCAGACCGAACTCGCTATCAGCATTTTTTTTTAAACACTCGAGTTTGATGTGCAAATATTTTCATCCAGAGGGGAAACCTTTGATATTTATGAACCAAGATCGACAGTTTATAATCTTCGCTTTTTCAATCAACAATATGAATTACACGACATCCAATTTCTGTTGTTTTTAATATTTTTCACGGCGCACATAGGGATAAAACACGAAAAAAGCGATCAAAACTATTTTCTGCCGAAACTATGCGTTTTAGATCTATAGTGCTTTCAAGACAAATGAAAAACATTACAAGGGCAATAACATTAGTTTTTTGAAAATATCATCAAGATCAAGATATCTCGTTTTAACTTCAAAATTTTTATACAGTGTATTCAGCAAAAGAGTGCAACTTTACTGTCTCTAAAACTCTCTAGAACACATTTTATATGAAAAATCACTCGCAAAAAAGTTATGTAGAAAAATCTGAAAATTGATATTTTTGAAAAAAAAATGTCATAACTTTAAAACGTTCATATATTACTCGTCCAAAAAAATATTTGCCTTATGCATATGAAAGCTGAAGTCTACATCATGAAGCCAAGAAATATTTTTTAATTTTTTTTTAATGAAAGGGTCGCAAAAAGTTAAAGAAAAGTGGTATGAAAAGCTAGATCGGTTGAACGCGCCAAAAGTTATAACGATTTGAGCTTGTAGTGCCAAATTGACACTCCTAGTGCTGATGAGGGTAACGAAATCTAATGCGGATGAGGGTTAAATTGAGTCTTAAGGTACAAAATTAGAATCTAAGCTTCCATTCGTTCGCTTTTGAATAATGTTGATATTTAGCTTGAAAAAAAGTATATTTTAATAGAATTTAAACAATTTTTTTTAATGAAGCAGACCAAATAATTCGACTCTAAATTAATACATTTAAAAAATTCTCACATAATTTCACCAAAACTAGAAAGACAAAATCGGACAAAAGATTCGAGTTCAGGACAACAAAATCTTATGAAGATGAATTGGGATATATATGTATGTTTGTATATATATGCACCTTATACAAATCCATATCGCTTAACCGATCAGTTTGAAATTTGGTACAGTGATGTAATTGGACATGAGAAAGGTCGAGGTAATAGTTTTGGGCCCCTCCACCTGGAAAAAGGGACCCTACTATACAAATTTCCTTCTATTCCCACGAACCAAAAGTCATGGCACCCATTTTGTCAACAGATTTTCGTTTCGTTTGGCGGGGTTGATTTCACCATCACCACGGCCATCAAAAGCAATCATCCAGCAAAGTCCATGTCCTACTGGGAACAAAATCAAAGCTTGCTGAGCACTAAAAATTATATTTTTGGCGGGTGTTTTTGTTCCTTCTACTGTTCACAGCACGTGGTACCGGTTCGAAGTATTTGATTGTAATAAGGCTAGAACAAATATCAATTTCTTTTTTTGTCACCCCCCCCCCCCCCAATCGAAATTAAAAAAAAAACACGAAGGGGGAAATAAATAAAGTTTGAAGTTATTTATGTAAATTTCGATTAAAAATTACAATATCTGAAAGATTAAAAGACCAAAAAACAAATTTGAGAAGATGGATGTTATTTCACCTTTTGTTTTCTTGATTTGATTGAATTATTCGGTACAAAATTACTTGATTTACAAGTTTTGTGCAACGATATAGTATGCATTTTTTTGCATACAAGCTTCCGTGCAATTTATTCCAATTTATTTGTTTTTCGCATTATTTTTTATTGTTCCCCCCCCCTCGCGATGTTCCAATTCCGAGTGACAAAAGAAGGATTTGAAATTTGTTCCGGCCTAATGAGCCTTCAGGAATATATTGATTCGAAGAACCTGTTAGTAATACAGTTGTTTTTCGATTTTATCACGCTTAATTCACCGTGATAATGGCAAAACCGTGAATTTGGCGAAACTTGAAATAAAAATGGAAAAATGGCAAATGATTTCTGAATGATTTAAAAAAAATAACGTGATAAAATCGAAACAATAACCGTGATCAAATCGAGCGTGAATTTAGCGAGTATTGAAAAATCGAACAGTGATAAAATCGGAAAACTACTGTATATTGATTAGAACATTGATTTTAAAAGTGAGCCCTTCCGCTGCGGAGTGGCGTTGATAGTCTACAAGAATATGAAGTGTGTAAAGTATGGATACAATTATTCCTCTTCATTATGAATTTACTTCTTCATATGAATAATTATTTGGACTGAAAACTAATTTCCAGCTTTTACAATCAAGCATTATCATATTTTTGGATTTCCACATAGGGAAAGAAAAAATTATTATACTTAGGGTAAGTTTAAGGCCGCGATCTCAACGCTTTGATTAGTAATTTAATTTAAAAGAGGGACTAGACAATTAAACGTGCATTTTCTGGAAAAAGTTGAAACCAAATTAAGCGCTTGGAACTTTTTATTAATTCAATCTGAAGTTATTATTTTTTTTTTTTTTTTTTTTTGATCTGAAGTTATTAGTTTTCTACAATTAAGTTTTATTGGGCAATATATAAATTTAAAATTATTGTTGGTCATCAACGTGTTTATTTCTACCATCTACTTTTAGGAAAACTAAAAAAGCACATTGAAAACATGCAAAGGAGGTCTTCAACAATATTTCAGCGGCAGTCCATTTAGAAATTTCTAAGTACAAATTAAATCTTAAATATACTATTCTAAGAGGAGATCATCCATCTTGAAAAGTGGATTAATCTTCAAAAGAGGACGTTCACATATGTTTACAAGCTGAATATACTGAATTTTCATCAGATAATACATGGAAAAGATGAAAAATACATCGTTATTATTAGATAAAAAAAGGAAAAATCTATTCAAGCTTCCTTAAAAAGGACGGGTTTAAAATATGGTTGTCAGATTTTTTTTCGGACTTATTCGGACCGTACAAATCCAGGGAATTTTATCGAAAATCCTGGCATAATTCGGGCATTTGATTTCAAAATGTTCAACCTGAAATCCAGGTAATATCCCGACAAATTTGATCAAAACCACGGTATTATTCAGTTAAAAATCAAGAATTAAACATTGAAATATATTTTTTATCATCAAACTACATGAGCAGATTTTAAATCATATTTAAGACTTACAAAACACAAGTCATGATTATTAAGATAAAACTTGCCATTAAAAAACCGGGCCAGACCTGACTTTTCTCAGATTTTGTGTCAAATAAGTATGCGGGCAAGTTCGAATAAATCCGGACAATCTGGCAACCTAAGTTAAAAACTTTTTTCGTGATAGGATGAATAGGCAGTCAAGGGAAATTATTCAAAATGTCTATTAGCAAACCTCATAACTATTAGTTTTTCAATAATACAAAATCAACTTTTTTAATTATTTATTTGAAACTTACAAAGCTTATGTGACCAAACATGGTCTAATTTGTTAAAATGATGAACAAAAAGCTTTCAAAACATTTAAAAGTCAGACGACTTATTTTGATTTATTTTTTATTCGAACCCGAGCAAGGCCGAGTAAAATCAGCTAGTCAGTTATAAAAACATAGGCACCAAAAATGTTGTTCCCTTGTGTTATTCAAAGCGCTAAATGCTAATACATAACATGCTTTTTTATTTTAACACGTTAAAAAATTGTAAAATGGTATGAATTAAACCAGTTTTCTGATCGTTCTTGGACTATTTCTGTCCAACTCAGCTTCTTCATGTCAAGAAGAAATATATTCACGAATAGATTTAGTTTGTAGGACTTTAAGACTTTAAGAAGATCCTTCAAAACACAGATGAGCTTTAAGCAAAACAGAAAACAAAACAAACTCGTCCATTTATTTAAGTTTCCATGTAATTTTGCTTCTTTTTCGTCATTTATGCTAGAGTAAGGCTTCAAGATAATTAATGCATAAATCCTAAGTTAAAATAATTTGAAAAATTTTTTTTTTTCCTATGTTAAAAGTGGAGATCTATTATCTTCTGAAATCAATGGTTGAATTTTTTTTATAGCTGAAAGTATATAAGGTTGTAAACTAGAATTGTAACGAAATGAGGTTTTTTTTGTCTACGACCTAATCAACACTTCACAAGTTTAGCGGAACTTCTTATCCGATAGTTTACTTGAGATTTAGCGAGAAAAATAATTTGCTTGCCAAAAGTAAACGGACTTATTAGCAATTTGAGGACCTATTGGCGATTAGAGGACTACTTTATTAGCGAATTAGCATTCTTGTAACAGACACTGTAAATTTCTATTGTAATTCATTTTTATATTAACAAGAATGACATATTTAAGTTGAGCTTTGAAAAATAGTGTGAAAAAACAAGGCATACATTTTTTTTTGTAAAAAAAGTCTTCCAGCATCTGACCCGAACGTTTAAAGTAAAAGGATATAAAAGGATATATCTTTGAAGGACACTTTTAACGATTTCAGGTTTTGAGTTCCGGTACACTGTGGCGTCTCGATGAAAGTCTTTTCACAATCGCATATCTTGCCCGAACCCTGGAAGACCCGTCTGAGAAAAATCGCTTGTACCAACTGATCCCAGAGTATATCAAAACTTCAAAAGATTTGTTCCAATTTTTGTTCTTTTACAAAACGGTCTCGGCCAAGGACAACGGCAAATGTTGTAAGTATCAGTTTTAGGTCTGGATTACAATCGTAAAGTTATAAATTTAATTTCAAATGCAGGTATAGGGAACGGTGTAAAGAGCGCTTTGATAAAGTGGTACGATAAACATACTGCTGAGCAGTTGGCTCAAATGTTTGCCCTGGAAAGAAGCTGGTACGGTTGGTCTCACAAGAACGTCTTGGTGATGATCCACATGAAATTGGAAGACAAAGCAAAGATGCAGGTCGTTGATGTTGCAACCGGTGGCAAGGGCATAGCACGAGGACCCAAGAAAGCCGAATCCACCGATGAGAAATCGAGTGAGGAAGAACAAGAACAGAGTGAAGCGTTACTGGTTTATAGGCGCTGGAAGAAGTTTAAATCCGTTAACAACGCAAACGAAGCCTGTCAAGGTATTCTGGAATTCAACTACCCTTTTCAATTGGTACCAACGCAGTTGCATCGAGCATCCGTCGTTTGGGAAACTATTTTGCCTAAAATGCCGTATCGTGATGTCATCAAATCTTCACTGGCGCTGCAAGACTACAAAATGCTTAAAGATGCTTCACGTTTAACGACCATCTATGGCAATGCAGTGAATTGCATGACAGCCGTTAAGGAATCGAAACTGCACCCCGTTTTCATTTATCAAACTATGCGACTGTTTGAGGAACGCCAGCGGTATCTAAACATCGTGAAGGAGGCGGTGCATTCGGTCTCTAATCTTGGATTGAAAAATATTACTGCTAATCCGGCAGTGATTAGACATTTCTACAGCGCGTTGAACGAATCGATGCTGAACTATAAACGTACCAATCTCAATTTCTTCATCACCCTTGATCTGAGAACCAAGCACAGCAGAAGTGAGTTCCATTTGCTGATATTGCCCTTTTTTGTTAGTCATTTTCTAACTACTAATCCATCTTTGCAGAAACGGTTTTCGGTAACCGGCTGATGTCCTGCTCCGCAGCTTATGTTCTGTGCACGCTGCCAATCTTGAAACGGGAACAATTTGTACGGGTGATGACGTTCACCGAGCAAGCCGAAACCTTGAAGGACGTTGATTTCACCCGGGAGATGAAATTCTTCGATGCATTCGAGCACATCCAGGCTAATTCAGCAAAGAAAACCAAAGTGGACATCCAGCAGCCGCTAGAATATGCTTCGAAAGGCAAAAATAAAGTTGACGTGTTCATCACTATCGTCGACTCGTTGATACGAGTCAATCCGCAGCGAACCTCGCCGGCTGAAAGATTGTACAAGTACAATCACGACAAGAAGGCCAATGCTCGGTATGATTGAGTATTTTTGTTCGTTTTTTCTATAACTGAACCTTGATGTTTTTTTAAGCTACATCATCATCAATTTGAGTCGCCACACGCAGGACTTGAACCATCAGAACGATCTGAAAGGTGTTCTAGAGCTGGTTGGATTCAATGAAGATACACCGAAGCTGATTGATGCCTACATCCACGGCTGTTTCAATTAAACGCTGGCATCTGATATCTATGAAAGTAAGGTTTGAATTACTAATGTTTCTTAAGCTAAGGTTATTATCATGCAGTAGTATTCATTCGATAAGCTTCTCTAATTTGACAACCTCGGAGTATCAACCATTACGAAAAATAGTCTTTGTAGTAAATTACACAAGACGTTTCGAATCCAATGAGCTACTCGAGTTGTCAAGCCCAGTTTCAATAGATCTAACGAATATCTTTGTAGGTGGGTAAACAAAAGTACCCCGTAGAATTACTATTTCGTTGGAAGCAATCCAGTACTATCGATTTTAAATTAGTTTTCAATAATCAGTTTTAAATTAATTTTTCATTTCGATTGAAATTTATATTGGAATTCATGTGATTTTATGTCACCATGCATGAGTTGTAAATTTTTGAATAAAAATTTCATAATCGGTGATTATTTGAATTTCTGTTTTTTACAATCTGAAAACTGGACTGAAGGAGAACCTGAGAAATTTTAGTTAAACTAACTCTCATTATTCGTATTACCACCAATCAAAAAGAGATTTTGTCTGAGCGCTGTTATAAATAGTGCTGTCCTAAACAGTGTGATATTTGGAAATCCCTGCGAAATCCAACCAATTGCGTAAAATTTACATCATATAGATCGACTTTTATAAGCTGTGTACTAGAACACTCCTACTGAATATAGAAAAAAAAACTAAACCCAAAGATTGAAGGAAATTGGAATAGAAACACACAAAAGCATTCACATGCACAACTGAAACTGACATTAAATGTTTCGAAACAGTAGTTATTATTCAATGACCACGTTATGTGTTTGGTTTTATTTTTACTGTTAATCGTGAATATCGAACGACCCATATTGAAGCTTGAAGCGAGTTCTCCTTCAGTCATTGCTTCTGTAAACGAGAACTTGTTTTGAAGGAATTAAAAATCTGGGGGGTGGGGTTATAATTTTAAGCTATCAATAGGTAAAATATGTATTCGAAGGTTGGAGGTTCCAGTTGCACTTGATAACATCCCTTAAATATGTGTAGAACTTTCACCCAATATATACATTTAACCACATGATTAGACACATGATGGTAATATACATGAAATGTAAATTATATTAATCCCTAAACACGAAACCCTGAGCTAACGTTTGAATTGCACATTTTTCTTCAAGCTACTTATTGTTAGTGAGCATTACCGAATAAAATTGAAATACAAGCTATTAAAGGCGAAGAAAAATCACAGTACATACGAACCTTTATGTTGAAAAAATTACTTGAATTTTGACTTCAAACTTTCCTGGATTTTTTTTTCTTCGTAAGGACACATTCAATTTTTACAGAAAATTACTAATGGTTGAAAAAATCATAGGGGAATACAAAGAAAACTGTATTTCAATTTGATTGTATGCTTGATTTTATGAAGGCTTTCTTGTTGCGATAATAGGGGATGTTCCGGAATTAAAACCAACGTTGAAATCAAAGTGCATGCGAATTTTTGTAAAGTAACACAATAATATACTTAGTAGATGTTTATCTTGCAGGTTTTGTGTTGTACTATGTGATTGACGTAAATAATCGTAGAAAAATATATTAAGCGAACTTGGAACATTGTTGCTGCACTCGGTGAAAAATCCAAAAGCATCTTCTATTTTATTTTATTTCTAAATCTGTATTGAAATTTTAAGTTTACAGTATGACCCAAAAAAAATACGAAAATCTGTCATCAAGGTTCAAAAATACTTTTCTTGATGTTAGTTTTTTTTTTTATTTACAACTAGTTTATTAAAGGCCTTTTACTTTTACAAAGTTTAAATGTGCCAAGGGTCTTTGTATCACTGGTTAGTAGGGAGGGGGGCCGTAATAGTCGCGGCGACTCAACAGTTAAAAAAATTTTTTTTTTAATAAGGGAAAAGGAAGGGGTTTATATGGTTTATTCTTCGATATCAGCTTTCCATTACAGGGCTTGTGATATAGCTCAGTTGGCAAGTCTGTTGTCTCCTTAGCCGATGTCCGCGAGTTCGAGCCCAAGAGTAAACATCGAACACAGTTGTACCGGACAAGTTTTTCAATAACGATCTGCCAACTGTAACGTTGATAAAGTCGCGAATGCCATAAAGATGGTAAAACGACTATAATCGAAACAAAAAAAAAAAAAACTTTCCATTAGGGTCCGGTGGTTGCCTCCTGTAGCTGTGGTTATTGATGTTAGTTAACATGATTTAAAAACTTTTTTATTCATTCAGGTACGTGGACAATCATATCAGGAAACAATCACTCGATATGTCAACTTTCGTTCTAAACTACTCTCTCCAGGCGAGATCTGAATCGGGAGCATATCTTCGCAATATGAGCCTCTAACATTGAAGCCCATCCCTCAGAGATGCAAGCCTTCAGAGAATTGACACTTGAGTGAAAGGATTCACAGACCTTCGCTTGAACATACGCCCATATCAAAGAGTCGAGGGGGTTATTTATTTATTACTAGCTGACCCGGTGTGCTTTGCTACACCTTCCAAAAATTATGGAAATTTGTGGTCCCTAGTTATTTAATTTTTCATTTATTTGCACAGAACTCTAAATTCAATTTCAATATCATTAAAATGTTTTTTTTTTTCAAAATATAATTGCAACGTTTTTTCTTTTGAAATCTTGAATAATTTTTTTTATTCCGTGTTTTAATCTTTTTTATGACTCTGGATTTCTTTGCTTCATAAGTTTAAAGCTTAAGCCAATTTTTTTTTATATATGGAATCTTCGCTGTCCCTTTATTTGTAGAAAGGGTCTCAAAATATCCTAGACAAAATTTCTGTAGCAAAATAACATCACGGGAAACTCATTCAACTTATTCGTTCTCGAATTATTATACAAATTGTGAGAGTGACCCCCTCCATCATTCCTCTAATTTTAATGGAAGGAAGGGGGTCTCATAACATCAGAAAAACACTTCTTATATACAAATACGATTCCATATCATGTATGGATTCATTCTCGATAAGCTCTCGAGCTATTCAAAAAATGGGTGACCCTCTTCTCACTATATATCTCCCCTCTGACAGGAGAAAGAGGTCTCAAACCATCGAAGGCACATTATCCGTACACAAATATGCTTACATGCAAATTCGGTTCCATTTTCTCGATTAGTTATCAAAATATTTTTTAAAAAATGTATGAGTGACCCTTCCCTGACCCTGCCAAATTTGGTTTCTTTTGCCTTATTAGTTGTCGAGTTGTGCCATAAAATTTGTATCTGAGCCCCTCTTGCTGCCTATCACCCCCTACCTCAAAGGAGGCGATCAAGATCAAACAATTCGTGTATTCAAATCCATTTCCATGCCCAATTCTGATCCACTTGCTCGATTGTTAGATTGTTTCCATGTCATATTTGGTTCTATTTGTTAGATAAGTGCTTGGTTTATGCAAGATAATCGTATATGAGCTCCTGTCCTCTCTAACTGTATCCCCAATTTAAGGAGAAAGAAGTTTCAAATAAGTTAATAATCTTTTTACGTATCCAAATGCTATCCCATGCCAAAGTTGTTTCCATTTGATCAAGTTATGCGAAAAATAGTAAAGGAGCTCCCTCTCTCCTCCCTGTCACGCAACTGGAAGGAGGCAGTAGTACCAAATATTCACAGAAACATTCCTTGTGTTCTAATACCCTTACAAACCAACTTTCGTTTCATTTGCTGGGTAAGTTCCCGAGTGATGTAAAAATTGTATAGAAGCACCCTCCTCCCTCAAGATTTTATAACTTGAAGAACGGAGGGTTCTCAAAATATCATAGAAACATTTTTCGTAATCAAATACCTTCCCACACCAAATTTGGTTCCATTTGCTTAATTAGCTATCCAATTATGCTAAAAATTGTAAAGGACTTTCTCTCTCCTCACTGGAAGAAGGGAAGGGTAGCAAATATTCAAAGAACTATTTATCGTACCCAAATAAATTTCCAAGCCAAATTTGGTTTCATTTGATCGAATAGATTCCAAGTTATGCAATTAAAAAGGTATGAAAACCCTCTCCTTCCTTCCTGTATCTTCACTGTAAGGAGGGAGGGGTATGAAATAATCATAGAACCATTCCTCGTATTCCCCTCCCCTCCCATGCCAAATTTGGTTCCATTAGCTTGATTAGTTCTCCAGTTATGTAAAAAATTGTAAGGTAGCCTCCCTCCCTCCTTCCTATCTCCTCACTGAAAGGAGGGAGGGGTACCAAATATTCTTAGAAATATTTCTCGTACCCAAATACTCTCCCATGCCAAGTTTGGTTTGATTTGCTTGATCAGCTCTGGAGTTATGAAGACTTATTACTTTTATATGAAAGACCCCCTCCCCCCTTCCTGTTAAAGGGAGGGGTCTCAAACCATAATAGGAACCTTCCCTGGCCTCCAATACCCCCACCTGCCAAGTTTCAGGTAAATCGGTTCAGTAGTTTTCGAGTCTATAGGGAACAGACAGACAGACAGACAGACAGAAATTCATTTTTATATATATAGATTTATTTATTAAGTCTTTGACTGCTGTCATACATACCGAGTGTTAAAACTAACTTATGTTTAAATTAAAGTTACGTTAAAGCTAGGGAACGTCACGGATAGCACATTTAAACATTGATTTTGATACATTGAAGTCAAACAAGTATGACACATCGTTGAAGACCTGACAACATCGATTAAGCGGGTGGTTTTGTCCGAAAACTGTTCTGCTTCTAGGTAGCCAGAAGGTTTGGTTGCGCAAACGACGTGCTGGGGCGTGCAAACTCAAGCTTTGGAGCAATTGTGGACAATCAACAGTGTTCGTCAGGAATCGTATACAAACATTCGCTGCAAATATGTTCTTCTTTGACTCAGAGACGATATAGACAGAAGTGCGCACCTTTGTGGGTAAGGCGGTAGCCTTACGGGGTCTCGCCAGGGCAGTCGACGCAGTGCATAACGAAGAAATTTTTTCTGAATTCGTTCGATCCGTTCGATATGAACAGAGTGGTAGGGTGCCCAAACTGGTGCCGCATATTCCAAGACACTTCGTACTAAAGAGCAGAACACTGTCTTGAGAGCGTATGGGTCCTCAAAGTTCAAAGTATTTCGTCGCAGGAATCCAAGCATAGCAAAGGCCTTAGCTGTTGTTGTCGCAATGTGCTGATTAAACGAGAGCTTCTGATCAAAGGTTACTCCTAGATCCTTAATGGTGACAACTCTTTCAAGCGGAGTGCCACCAAAAGCGTATTCGAAGACCACGGAGGTTCTGGTTCTAAAAAAGCTGATACACTTGCATTTATCGGCGTTTACTTCCATCCCATGTTTTCCACACCATGCGAGTAGTCTATTGATGTCTTCTTGAAGCGCAGCACAATCCACTCTGGAGTCAATGGTCCTTTAGATTTTCAAATCATCTGCGAACAGTAGTTTTGGCGATTGAAGGAAAGTTGCTAGATCGTAATGAAAATTACAAAGATAAGCGGTCCCAAGTGACTTCCCTGTGGAACACCAGACGGCATATCGAAACTAGTAGAATGAATTCCACGAATATTTATAAAGCCATGACGATGTAACAGGTATGAATGCAACCATTTAGTTGCCCATTCTGGGAAACCGTAGCGCTTAAGTTTCTCCATCACGACCATATGCGGCACTTTATCGAAGGCTTTGGCAAAGTCGACGTATATTGAGTCCACTTGCAGTTTTTTATCAGTTGCAGCATACAATTCACTGGCATAGCACATCAAGTTGGTCAACGTCGATCTTTTCCGGATAAACCCTGTAACGGGTCACAGAATGATGAGTGAAATTTAATTTAACTTACTCTACTTTAGCGCCAAGCAACAGCGAAAATCGCAATTGCATGTGGAGAAGCATGTAAAGTTACGCCCGGTGAGACTTCTCAAGGCAGGTCCCGTACAAAATTTAAATTTAAAACTTCCAATCGTTCCACGAGCACATACAAGTTAACCCAACCCGAAACCAGAGAACCAATGCGGGGCTTCAACTAACTGCGATTATCAGAAACCAAAGATAAATTTTCTAACCCTCGTCTCACGCTATCAGGACTCTTTAGATGGATTATCTTGTTGAGAGTTTCCTTTTCAACTCCACACGTATTCTCGTATTACGCAAATAAACTCTTTCCCCCCAGCGGGTTTCGAACAATCACTCAACATAAAAAAATCAAATTATCTGACCTGTTTTCTGCTGCGGTGCGTAGTTCCTCTCTCGGCAGCGGCTGTTGATGGATCCTTTCGCTGGCGCGCGTGTGTCCCGACTACGTTGGTGCACTTCCCTCGAGGGCGGCTAAACTTGAACTCACTTTCTGAACTGGGCGGCTGATTGCTTGACCGCTGCTCGCATGAGACTTACTGTTGGGTTCGATGATGGTACACGTCCGGTTTTGACGACCGACCACGTGCACCCGGAGATCGCGGATTGACCTCCGTTGGCCCGTAGGTGCTGAATGGTCTAAAGACTCGCTTAATGAGGCGGCGAAAACGTTCGCAACCCCGTTCACCTACCCAGGACATACACCTTCACTTGTAAGATAAGTCCTTCAAGTGAGAATCATTAAATTAATGTTAAGTTGTTCGAAATAATTGTTACACTGAATGTTACCTTAACCCTACTCAGTAAGAGGTCAGGATGTTGCGATAAATCTCGAGACGCACTAGTTTTCCTTTAATTTTACTGCAAGTGTTACGTTTTTGTTAATTTGAGCTTATTTTTTCTAAGTTTTCTGCAACTTACGGAGTGAACTAGAAAACTCTCGCACAGGGCCGAGTTGACGTTCCAATTGTAAAATTCCGTAGTAACGTTTGGAATTTTCCGCAATTATCTCAACTAAAATTGTAAGTCACATTTTAGACCATATCGATTGCTTCTAAAGCTTCTTACTCACGTCCTCTTGTGATTCGGTGTTCGCTCAAAATATACTTTTCACACTGCAGATACGTCTGCCTTATCCACCGATCGATTTGAGAAAAGAAGCTTGAATCTTATGGTCGAGGCTGTCAACCCCAAATTTATTCCCGAACATTGCCCCCACACACACAAGTCCATGTTTATATATTAAATTTCCATACTGACATCGGTTCTCTGATTTTGATCAGATCAGAGCCGATGTGCACAGCTTCACGATCGAATCAAAATGGCTGGTTCCGAAACCGGCCGCTAGTGGCGCTGTGGTTGATTAAAATAAACTAATTGCAATGATGAACTAAATGAGATATGATTTTTATCGGCAACTCATTTGTAACGTCGTTACAACCCGTGCTGGACTTCGGCAAGTAACGGTGTAGCTGCTGAATAGAGCCTTTCGTACATCAAAACTTCAAGCACTTTTGAAAAACAGCAGAGGATTGAAATTGGCTCCAAATACTATGACTCCAGCGGGATTTTTTGTAGTAAACTTTAATTTCATTCTCTGTAACATGCTTATCCTTCAGGGGTGAAATGTGCCGTTCTGTGCGTGAATTGAAAACCAGATCAATCGAAAAAAGTTTCTCTTCTGAGAACACGACAATCTGTTACTTGTTCTTCAACTTAGACAGAAATTTTTTCGAGCGCCCAAGCCGCAGTGCTTGAATTCGTTCTGTTTTCAAATGGCGCTTTGCTCTTGCCTTTGATGATGCATTTAAGTCATCTTTTACCAATCTTTGTATGAAATTATTCGAGATATTTGCTTCCTTAGCCAGCTTCTGGATTTATCTTAGTGGACTCCGCTTCACTTTCGTCTTGACCAATTTTATCACTTTGGTTTTGCACTAACCGGCTTCCGTGGATATGGTCTATCAAGCAGAGAACATTTCACGCGGTAAACAGTCGCTAAATGGCATCCTACAGTCGCCACAATTTTATTGGGAGATTTTTAGGCGAGAAGCAAACTGATCACTGTCTCC
The DNA here is from genome assembly GCF_029784155.1 of Uranotaenia lowii. NCBI lineage: Eukaryota > Metazoa > Arthropoda > Insecta > Diptera > Culicidae > Uranotaenia > Uranotaenia lowii. Next base: position 232,017,729 of record NC_073693.1, on the reverse strand, counting down.
TTGCGCACATTTAGCCGATAAAACATATAACGTATTACTGCATTATTTACGTCAATTGACAGATGAAGGTTAGATCTAATACACCCACGAGAAAATTTCCTTAAAAATGATCAAAAACAATCCAAAATAGATTCCTAATAATTTTCTCTTTTTTATGGGTCTTAGTGAATTGTTCCGTTTTAAACCGTCGTAAACTTGTGGTTTTCAGTTAAGTTCATATCTAAGGTTGCCACAATTTTTCCAGCACGTATCCGAGCTGGACAAATCCGGGATATTTTATCTTAAATCTGGCAAAATCCGGACATTTGATTTCAAAATTGTTGATCAAAATCCGAGCTATATCCGGGTAAATTTGATGGTCAAAACCTAGGAATTACTCATCAGAAATGAAAAAAATAACTTGAAAAAAAAATGTATTCATCAAAATTTATCAGGAGATTCCAAATCACATTTAAGGCTCTCAAAAAACCTCTCAAGCTTATTTTTATGAAACTAGTTCAAAAAACAATTTACAACACAATTTGTTTATTTAAGTTTTATTTGAGAATGAGAAAGAGAATAAATCCGGTCTTTTGCCAAATTTAGTATTAAATATCTGGGCAAACCCGGATAAAATCGGGCAATCTGGCAACCTTATTCATACCACTTGTCTGATACTTATTTCATTGAAAAATCTTAATTCTAATAATAATGAGAACCCCAATAAAATGTGCTTATGTAATTGTAACACCTTAATTGAAACGTTTGAAACTTTGTGCCAACAATGTTCCAGTTCATATACATAGTTAACTCAGTCGAGAAATCGTTCATACAACTAGAGATAGTGTTCTAGCATAAACTCTTAAAAGGTACACAATTTAATATCTAGTAACCACAATTATAAACTATACGTACTATAACTTTAATTTTTACGTTATAAAAATAATCTTTATACTTCAGCTTAGAATTTTTTTAAAATACAAGCTTATATCCATTTCAATTCTGGATTGGATTTTTATTTTGATGGAGTAAGATTACCTTTTAAGTTATCCATATCAATTTGAATTTTTTCTTATATTTTGCCTACTTTTAAATGACACGTAAAAGTTTATCGAAACCTTTAAACTATTTGTATATCGACACAGTTGATTATATTTGAATTAAATTCAGGAAACAAACAGAAAAGAACTGGAAAAACACTGAATCAATAACCTTCTCGAGCTGTGATTCGATTAAAAATCGTTTAGTAGTCATACCATAAAACAAATCATAATCAACAAACAAAAATGATTCTCGCGATGAATCGGTTCATTATGTTTTAGCAAACCACTCGCCTTTCGCACAGTTATCTGGATAAAATAAGTATAAAAACCAAACTGTGAAACTCAAACACACGGAAGATTTCGTTCGTAGCTCAAATGGATCATTAATAAACTTAAAATAAACGGAAAATTACAAAATAGCAAAAACGTCATACGAACAAGCGAAAATTAATTAAAAAAACGAAATATTGATGAAACCAAATAATTCTATAAAACAGAGAGAGAATAATCTAAAAACAATTTCGTTCGAAATTCGAATAGACTGGATTACAAAGTGCTTCTTAGATTGAGACAAGCGGCTTATAACAATTTCGGATCGGCGCTTTCGAACAGGAAACATGTTAACTCAAATAAGTAGAGTAAATTGAAACCGACTGAAATTAACATTAAATTGATTCGTATTCTTTAGAATGTTGCCCGAGAAACAGCAAGAAACCCCCCAGAACACCTACGTAACCCGATCGTTAAAGCATATACGAATTTGCAAAAAATGACGACTCAATCTCATAGTTAAAACAACAAAACGATAGTCATTTGCTTTTAAATCGACAATTAAACCTCGTACAACTTTATGGCATTAAATGTTATTTTTTCACCAACAGTTTTCCATACTGAATTGTTTAGTTTGAATAACATTGGAAGAGTTTAACAGATCTTAGTTCTAGGCAGTATTTTCGGAAGTGTTTTACACTTTAACACAATTCGACGACGCTTTTAATTTCATATTCATTCTCAACATATTCAACTAAAATAAATGCGTTGAACTCGGCTTAATATTATTGGAAATAATTAACACGAAATGACAAATAAAATCTGGTGCAAAAATATTAGTTTAATAGAACGGAAACTCGAACCACATAAGACCGATAAAATTATTGGGCAAAGTCGGACTCCGAAGGCAATCAGAGTAAAACATTGTAAAAATTTTATTTCCTAAGGAAAAGAAATCCTTCTAAATGAACCTGTCTGTTGATAGAAATATTTATAGTAGCACACATATTAAATACAACAAAAATATAGAACACAAAACGCTTAACTACATGAAAGCAATTTTAGTTATTTAAATGTAAAACATTCAATAAACTCATACTAAATCAAATCAAAACCAGCGGATTTCTCTGACAGATTATCTGTTTATAGCAAACGTTCAATAAATTGAATCCTTTCAAAAAATCAAATCACCAAAAGATGTTCAACGGTCCATCTCAATCGTGTACAATCATCCGGAGTAAATTTGGTAAATGCTGGTGAGCAAATTTCCTCCACTAAACAGATAATTACGCCAGAGTTGCAGTACCGCTTTCGAATAATGTTGAATTTCTTTCAATTAAAACGGGTATTATTATGTAAACAATAAATGATAGTAGAAAAGCAAATCCAGAAATTCAACAAAACAAAATACTTACAACGATTGCCTCGTTTGTCTGGGTTTGCCCTCCGTTTAGAATAATCTCTTACAAGGAAAATGGCTGAAGAATGTTATTCTACCAAACAATAGAAAAGAAAATAAAAACTCAAGCAAAAATCTAACTTAGGAAAAGTAAAAATCGTTAAAACTTAACTTATATATTTACACAAAAATGTATTAAAAGGACACAAAACAGAAAACTGAATCTTAAATCGATTATATGTATATTTCCTTTCCCGGATGCAACATCGTTGATTCAAAACAATAGACGCTGGTCGCCCAAAACATATTAAATTCGAAACAATAATGCTTTAAGGCAACGTTCTGTTACCAAGTGAATGGGAGTAGGATCAAGCTTATGATTTTATCGATAAATTCAATAAAAATCATCTATTTTTGCTACAATCAATGCTTGTAATAGAGAAAAAAACAAACAGTTTTGACTATACTTAGGAAAATAATCGATCAAAAAGTGTCTAAAATGAAACATTTTTGATTGAAACCAAGCAGCAATTGTGATCTAAAATTTCAACACTTATATTTACATTACAACGCGATATTCGTCACAATACAATAAACGAAAATGAAAACAAATAGAAAAAAAAAGTTAAAACAAACGACAACAATAAAAAAGATTTTCCTGGAATGTGATTACTAAATCGATTCTATAAGTTTGTCCGCAATCATGTTCATAAAAAAATCATCCGCATTAACACGAAACTAGTATTTAATATCAAACCCCTGAAATCAAAAATCAAAACCGCCAAGTCAGTACTATTCTTATGATGCAAAAACAACAAATGAAAGAAGCAAAAAAAAATGCAACAAAAAATTACACTGCTTTATTTCAATAGTTTTGTTTGTTAAATAAAAATGAATTTAATTTATGTTTTAAGTAGGGATTATTTTGTTTTTCAACTGTTAAATTGATTCCTTAAATCATAGAACATGTCGAATAGACGTGATAAGATTCGTCAGTTTGGACGTGCACGTTCTAAAGTTTCCCTATTGACTGTAAAACGCAACTTTCACATGAAAAAATATCCAATAAATTTTAAACCTATCGTTTTCCTATTCGGTTTACAAAAAAAAAACAGATTGTCATTACTTGATGAAATTCTTCGAAATCATTTCCTTATTCTGTTGATAAAAAGTAGTAACCTATCAAATCCGATGAGGGTCAGAGGCAGAGGTTGAAAAGATTTCGATATTGGGTGCTCAATCGATACAATCGTAACAATTTCTGATATGATGACCCATTCTAGCGTGACGTCACAACGTTTGCGAAGCCTTTTTTTGTAAATTGTTGTGTGATTAAATCGACGTTATCAATCATCAACCCAATCCTTCCTGCTTCGCGTTTCAGTTTGCGGTAGATCTCCTCCATCGCCGCAGATGATCTGCCGGACTATATCAATGCCGTTGGAAAAGCATCGTGCCCGCATTTCGCCACCGCTCGTCGAATAACAACTTCCAGCGCCACGTTGAACATCATGCAGGATAGACCATCGCCTTGTCGAAGCCCCTGCGCGATTCGAATGAACTCGACAATTCAACCGAAATCCGCACACAGCACTGCGTTCCATCCATCGTCGCCTTGAAAGCCTGGAAAAGCCGTTCTCGTCCATGATTTTCCATAGCTCGTCATGGTCGATCGTGTCGTATGCGGCTTTGAAGTCGATGAATTAGTGGTGCGTAGAGACTTAGTGTCTACGGTATTTTTTTTTTTGAGGATTTGCCGTAATTTGAAGATCTGATCCGTCGTTGACCATCCCTCCATGAAGCTGGCTTGATGACTACCCATGAATCTGTTTGCTTGTGGCGCTAGACGGCGAAGTAGGATTCGGGACAACACTTTGTAGGCGGCATTGAGGACAGTGACCGTTCGGTTGTTCTCACAGTCCAATTTGACGCCCTTCATGTAGATGGGGCTATTACCCCTCCGTCTACTCCTCCGGTAGCTGTTCTGTGTCCCAAATCCGGTCCATCAACCAGTGTAGGTGATCGACCAACCTGTTCGAGCCCAATTCAATGAGTTCAGCTGCGATGCCATCCTTCTCAGCCGACTTGTTGCTATTCAGCAGGCGAATGGCTTCCTTAACTTCACTCATCGTTGGGAGTGGCTCCTCTACGTCGTTGGCTACGCCGGCAATATAGCTTCCTCCACCGTCTTGATTTCCTGTATGTGCGCCGTTCAGGTGTTCATCGAAGTGATCGACTTCTGATCACCTCACGATTGTCCATCTGGATGTCCCCGTCCTTATCCCGGCACATTTCGGCTTGCGGCATGAAGCCTTTTCGGGATGCGTTGAGTTTCTGATAAAACTTTTGCTGTAGTTGCTCCAGCTCCTCGAGCTCCTCCTCCTCCAGGCGGCGCTTTTTCTCCTAGAAAATTCGGACTCGCTGCCTCTTTCGCTGTCGGTGATTTATAAAGTACGCACTCTTAATAACCATAGCAACATGTTCACTCGTGTTGAAAGAAAGTGGTAGAAATTTTGATACTTCTAGCACATTTTGAAAATTTTATAATGCAAATCATTTTTCAAGACCTGCTGCCGTCAAATTTCTTTACAACACTGTTTCTAGGCGTATCTGATATAAATCCAACTATTTTTGCATCACAGCATGCGAAAAAAGACATAGTGTTGAACACGGTGTACAATATAATAAGGTGATATCTTCCCGATAATGTCGTCATTACTATCCATCTAGTGATCCTCGGTGTATGCAGAATTATTTTTCACGCGCAAAACTTTTTGCCACTTGTATACATTCAAACGAGTTGTTTACTCGTGTTAGTAGCCTACCTTGTCTATTTATACCGTGGTGTTGTAAAGAAAATTGCCGGCCGCAGATCTTGAAAAAATTTAACATTGTGAAATTTTCAAAATGTGCTTGAAGGGTCAAAATTTTTACCACTTTTTTTTACAACACGCGTGAACTTGCTCTAATAGATCGCTATTTTTCTGCTCAGAAAATGATTCTGTCTTGTTAAAAGTCACAAAGGATTAAATTCCTTGCAAATCCTGCCAAAACTATGAGTTTTATTAATTGTTTTTTTTTTGTTTATTTTTTTTTAATTTAATTTTTTTTTATTTTTTTAATTTTTTTTTGGTTGGATTTTAACTTTTTCAAGTCATTCATCCCTTTATTATTTGTTTATGCTTTTAAAGGCTCAATCAAAAAGCGAGTTTCCTTAGATATTTATAATTTTCAAGCTTAAACCAGTTTTTTTTTCAAAGGAGAATTGCTTGGAAATAGGTTTCAAACGAATCAAGAACACGAATTATAAGCAAAAGGCTTAAAATCGTAACAGTTTAACACGATAGAGGAAGCAAGCGAAATTCTTCAATAAAAAATAACCGTTGATTTTCTCGAGAAGTGGCTGCACATCCTATTGCTACTCCGAATATTTGTTCTAATTTATTTAAAAAAAAACTGATGTAAGGGTCTTATTTTTAAGATTGTCGATGTCCGGAACCACCATAATACTAGTCTTTATGTGCTTAAACATGTTTTGGGTGATCTTTACCGAAAGTTTCTCGCCAGAAGGGGTCCATATTCGTGCTTGATTTTTTAGGCCTAACAGCTCAAATTTACTTTGGAGGCCTCAGATGACCTGTTTCTAAGAGTTTTATGTACTATTGTATTTTGAGAGAATTTGGGGTGTGTGGTGCGTCTGAAATAATTATCAATCCTAATTGTTCAATGAATGCAAAGTAACCAAATCTGTCAACATATCGAACCAATGGTCTTCGTTGGCCAAATGCATTTTATTACTCCTATTTCAGTTACCCTTTTCTCACAAAATTATCGAAAAAATTATATGAAGTATTGCTTCTTTGTTTGCTTCTTCGATCGTGCAAAACCGCTACGGTTTTATGTCTTTTGCACATAAATCGTGTTGTTGGTTCGTTTGAAACCTATTTGAAAGCTATTTCCTGCTTTGAAACTCGCCTTTTACCATCTTAATGAATCCGAAGGATAATCAAATTGTAAAACTCTTAGTTTCGGTGGTTTTTCGAGGAAATTGAATCTTTTTTTACTTATAACCTATGCAGAAAAAAAAAACAATATGTTAGGGTTATTAAGGGGGGAAATATGAGTAGAGGCAAAAAAATAGGTAATTTTCAAAGGCTTATTAAAAATTAACTATTGTGTGTATCGAATCAATGTTTTATTCATCCTATAGTACCACATTGTGTGTATCTTTTTCACTACTTACCATTGAAATCGCTCCAGAAATGGCGACGCTATGACGGTTTCCGTGGAGCTCTGCTGGCAAAACATGGTTTGCGGTGACCGCGATTACCGAACATAAAAGCGTTTTTTTTTACCTAAAATTTCGTCACTATTAAAAAAACAAAGCAAAAAATTGCAAATTTTCGTACGTTGAAGACCGGGTAATTTTCTAAGGAATCAAAAGAAACCAAAAGAATGGAAATCGGCCCACTGGTTCTCGAGAAATTGGGGTCACCGCATTTCAAGACGTGGTTTCGAGAAAAGCGCGTTTGAAAATTTGGGTAAGATAAAATCATGAAATATATTGTTCACTAACATGGAATCATCGATACCAGGCCCGTATTGCAGGTCTTCCGCAGCTGAAGGAATGTTCAAACTCTTCAAATTGTGTTTTCGCCGAATTCGCGCTTCTTTAGTCTGTTCCTGAGCTTTTACCTCGTCTTTCGCTATGCCAGTTTCATTCTGTTCTGCATAACATGCGCTACGGCGCGCTCTGGAGTTGGTTCACTCTTTTGGCCATAATTTTGTTTGTATTTGAAGATATCGACTTGGATCCTGGACCAACATATTTTTGAGACCTCAAGCTTCAAGAAAATGCAAAAAAAAAACAAAAGTCGATTTTTTCGAACCGCTACTCATATTCCCCCCCTTAAGAGTGCGTACTTTATTTTGTCCATGCGGAATCTGATTTTTACTACAACTCTGCTTAAATGTGAAGAACACATGAGGCCCTTGGAGCCAAAGGGGTATAAGTACATAAAAGCTGATTTTGAGAAAAAATACTTGAACTTCGTTGTGTTCCAATAAATTCCATAGATATTTTGTGTGAACTATTTTCATGAGAATGATCTTCTTAAATGTAAACAAAGCATTTTACAATATTTTCTCAAAAAGCAACGTTTATTCGACGTTAATTGAGGCAACACTTTTTTTTTTATTTAGGAACTTTTATCCCTTTGCCACCAAATAAACTCACTTATACCCCTTTGCCATCAACAAATTTTAACATTAAGGTGTTTTAATCTTGTTGATATGAGTAAGAAAACATAAATATTGATGTCAATTAGTTTTTGTTTGTGCGCCTTTACCTGCTCGGTTGGGCGTTGGAAGGGATTTCCAGTCACTATGAATTGATTTTTAACAGTGAATTAACGAAAGGCTTTCAATATTAACCCAATTAACTCGTTCAAATACATTTTTCGTACTTTTCAAACTTTTGTATAAGCCTTAAATCCGTGACACACTCAATGTAACAGTAGACTGAGTCGATTTGAGGTCATTTTTGAATTTCTCAAACCCTGGGGTCTAAAAAGCTTCGTTTTGGTCCAAAACTCATCCATGATTTTTTGCAGAATTTTTAAGTAACGTTTACATGAGTAAATATGAACTTTTAGGATTGTATGGAAACATTGAATATTTTGTACTGAAAAATCAACATCATTTTTGTTTCTTCTGTGGAACCGAGCCAGCTAATGATTTTTGTGCCAATTTATAGATTTCATCTAGAAAATTTTCCGTTGAACAACTTTTTCGAATACCATAACTTCGTATCTTTTTATACAAAAAAGTTATTAGCTCTTTAACAGGTGTATGTCTTTTGCCATTGATAAGCAATAAATTCAATTGACACCACTGCTGGGTGCCTAGCGAAGTATTGCAAGACCACTTTTTATGCCATACTTCGTGGGGCACAAGCAGTGGTGTCAATTTAATTTATGGTTTATCAATCCAAAAAGACATACACCTGTTGAACAGCTAATAACTTTTTTGTCTAAAAAGATACGAAGTTATGATATTGGACAAAGTTGTTCAGCGGAAAATTGCCTTGAAGAAACTAATAAATTGGCACAAAAATCATTAGCAGGCTTGGTTCCACAGAAGAAACAAAAACGATGTTGATTTTTCAGTACAGAATATTCTATTTTCCCATAAAAACCTAAAAGTTCAAATTTACTCATGTAAACGTTGCTTAAAAATTCTGCAAAAATAATTGATGAGTTTTGAACCAAAACGAAGCTTTTTAGACCCCAGGGTTTGAAAAATTCAAAAATGACCTCAAATCGACTCAGTCTAATGTAATAGTGTCCAAAAATCCAGAATTTTTGAGACAATTGGTGCTTCAGATAGAGAAAAAAAAATTCATAATATTTTGTCCACTAGAATTATCACTAAATGCAATCAGTTGAATCATAGCTGATGGTAAATTTACATTTAAAAATTACATTTTTTTTTTTTAATTTTTTGGTCCCGATGACAAAACACTACTTTCTGAAAATCACATTAGGATTGGTGGCAAAGGGACTTTGGACGCAAACGCAAAGTGCAGGACTTATACCCCTTTGCCTCCAAGCAAAACGAGGCTTTCAGTAAGTAGGTTTTTTTCACTGAGAAAAACATAAGAAACAAAAAAATTATGATTTAAATAGCATAAGATGTTTAGCGGTCAAGGATTTGTCCTAGATGCTTATCTCGGTTTTTTTTTTTCGAATTTTGTCACTCATATCCCTTTGTATCCGAAAGCCTCATTTGCAATTTATTGACAAATTTTTTACCAGTGTTAGTGTTTCAAAAATATTATAATTCACTAGAATATATATACATAGTTCATATTTTTTATATGACAAAAGATACAGGGATTTGAAAATTTTGATAGTAAGTGCGTACTCTATTTTGTCCAGTAATGTATATGATGATGATGATGCGAAACCTGCCAGTCGATATTTGTGCCAGTCGTTGCCTGCACAATATCATCCGTGTATGGAGCCCTGGTTACTGATCTTAAACGTAGAACTGCTCGCTCGCATTTAAAAAAGACAATAGAAACCTTAACTCGAGAGCTGTAGTGAAGATGGGAATATGCTGCGAAAAGATGAGAACGAGATCTGTAGAAAGGCCCTTGATTAAAATCCAGATGGGATGGACATCGAAGAAGAGGCTCAGAAACTTGTAAAGTTTTTTTTTTTTACAAGAACTGATCGTGACTGAGATGAAGTGCAGACGCACCGGCCACAGATCGCCAACAATGGAGATTTTTTTAAATTTCTGTCCCCAAAGGATCATTATTACAATTTTTTCAAAAAACAAAAAACTTTTCTTTTGTACAAGGTATTTAGTATTTAGGAAGTTTATATAGGTGAGAGTGGGGTAATGTGGGCCATGGGGAAACGTGGGCCACTCTAAATATCTCAGCTTCTGCGTTGAGATAAAAATCTCAATCCACCTGTCATCGTCGTCGCTTTGCGTAAGCATGTTGTCTATAATGTTGACTTATGTACGCATCATATGCTTCTTTTATTTAACTAGCCTAGAAAAATGTACTTTCATAATTCAGCAAGCACCCTTGAATTGCATCCGTGGGAGACCTAAAGTACATAACAAAAATATTGCTCATACGCTTATGATCTTTGTTTTGTCATGTTCTTTCACGTGGAAAAGGAATTATTGATGAAACATCAATAAGACACACAAACGCAACCAATTTGCAAATCATAGCTTGTGGGGAAACGTGGACCACATTTTGTGGGGTATCTTGGGCCACCTAAATTTTTATGTTTTTACACACATTCAGAACTTAAAATACGTTTTTCCTATCTGCAAAGTTTTTTTTTATGCCAAATGAAGAGTTATGAAAAATATTTTGATTTTTTTTCCAAAGCGACAGAGACGAGCATAAATCCTGTATAAGAAATTTTGCCTAAACGTTCGCGAGCCAGGAATTAGGAACTATTCGATCATACACAACTCTCTTTCATATTTCTCCATCTGAAATTGCTTAAAAATAACTAAATTATGAAATTTCAGTTTTGGGTCAACTCATATACTTTGCACGTTATCTCGTCAATTTGGGTTTGGTGGTCCACGTTTCCCCACAGTTTTTCAAAATCCCAAAAATTAATTTTTTTTAATAAATCATTAATTAATTTGTAATTAATAATTTTTTAACAGAGAAAAACTTTTGTTCTTTTAGTGGTGGCTCCAGAGAGAGAGCAATTTTTTTCTCCATTAACTTTTTAGGAAACCTTGCCTGATCTTGGAATTTTATATTTTAAGTATGTTTTTAATTTTTTATAGAATTTTCATTTTTATACACAGTTATGATACATATATCAGGAAACAACTTATTGTTAAATGTCCATAAATACACGAATCAATTCCAAATGTACCTCAAATCCGGTCTGTTGGCAATCGTGCCAAACGAAAACGGTGTCCGCCGTTCGACCCGAAAGGGATTCCTTCCTTCAGCGAAACTCCACCAGCCAGGACCCATCCTCCAACACCCGGTGGGCCATCAGACGGAGGGCCAGGCAGGCCATTGCCTTATGGAGCCGACTCTCGCGGTCACTCTCGACGCTCTCGGTATCCCTCTATATATTCCCATGCCGAACTGGAAGCGGCGTTCAGTGTTTAAAGTGACATGAGAGAAAAGACAACGATACGGACCGATTACAAGACATGTTTCAGCATGCTTTTCAAGCAAATCAAATCGGATCAAATGGTAAGTGTCCATCTTTGATTTATTGTCTACCAATATACCGTCCGAGTGCATTGAAGTGCCGAAATGCGTCGAGTGGCATGCAAGAACTCGCAAAAGTGCCTTTTTTAAGTGATGCAATCGTACAATGTGGAACAATTATGACGCCCATGAAAAGTGTGCTTTTCTCCATTCCGAGTGATAAAAGTGGAAGGAAGTATGGCTCACGACTCACCGCTTCACCTATTCACTGAATTGACAAAATAGAGACGCGCGAGGGTAGTTTGTTGATATGTGGGAAATTTCTTTCACTGTTTGCCGACACACCGATGTGTGCATATTTGATTCTTGGGTGGTCGTGTAATTATGAGTGTTTTGGAGCTTTGATTTTTTTTTCTCTTGTCGACATTTGCGTGTAAAAACTTCCGGAAGACCTGTAGGAGATTATCAATCGAGCATGGAGTCCCAAAATAGTTTGATGGTGCTATTAATTTGAATGTTTTATTGGGTGGTATAATTGGACTTTCCTTCACACCAGAGCTCGTTCTCGGGTGATCAAGTTTGACAAACTAAATACGTTCTGGTTAAGCTAATGCATTAGTGGGACAAAAAGAACTAAATTTATGTATGTATATTCTCACATGTTCTGGGTTTTCCTTGCGGTACGAAATTAGTTATTATATCTTTGTTTTTATATTACTTCGTTATTCTCTGGGAATCACCGACTTGCTGTGTATTTTCATGAGTCCCTGTTATGCGTGTCGACTTACAAAGGCCTAAGCAAGAAGAAAAATCCGAAAAGATCAATTTTGAATTTATGATTGGCAGTTTCACAAATAGGTATGTATGATCTGCTAGAAGATTTCGGCACACTAGAAAGATTATCGTTCTCAAGATAATCAATAGAACGAACTTATTCAAAGAACTTGTAGAATGCAGCAAAAGTAGAGGGTGACGATTAATTTTTTTATTTCAATTGAAACTATAGCTATACTATAGCCTATAGTATTTTAAATACATGAATTAAGATGCGTGTTAATTAAACTGCCCCAAATTTGTATGGGAAATTCAAAACCTGTGAAATGTTATGCGCTGCAGGCCAAAATTGATCCTAGTCCTAGTACAAGATCTCATGCCAAATTTGGGCCAGATCGGATCAGGGGAAGGGGTCGCTCAACGAGCCTGAAGTTCGTATGAGATTTTGAGACATTTTGTCCGAGAGAAACATGAAAAACCAGTTTTTCATCAATAACTTTGGTTCCTGTCGGCCGATTTCACTCAAAAAAGGGTTTTCGTAAAGCCTAAATTATGAAAAATATTTCATCCGAAGGCTGCATTTCGATAAGATTTAAGATAAGAAAGTTATTAGGCTTCAAAATGGGCCAACTTTTTTAAGGATGGTATTCATCACTGTTCATGAGTCGGGACGGTCGAACATATCGTCGCCTCATTAACACTGATGGATACCACCGTTAGCCCATTTTTGAAGCCTAATAACTTTTTTATCTTAACTCTTATCGAAATGCAGCCTTCGGATGAAATATTCTTCATAATTGAGGCTTTAAGAAAACCCGTTTTTGAAAGAATTTGGCCGACGGGAACCAAAGTTATTGATGAAAAACTGGTTTTGCATATTTCTCCCGAACAAAATGTCTCAAAATCCCATACAAACTTCAGGCCCGTTGAGCGACCCCTTCCAGTGATCCGATCTGGCTCAAATTTGGCATGAGATCTTGTACTAGGACTAGGATCAATTTTAGCCTGCAGTGTATAACTTTTTCAAAAGTCGGGTCATTTGGGGCACTCTAACTGTCCACTGTTACTTCAACTAAGAAACATAGCTCTTTCCTCAAAATCAGAGCCTCTGATAATCTTTTTTGTTCAAATTTTCCACAAACAAAACTATTATAGTCTTATCTCAGAAAATATAAAGTTTCTGAAATATTAAGACATGAGGTACAGCAATTCTACGAAAATCCGACTTTTAAGGCTTTTACGATTCACACTACAATATTTTAGAAATAACGCAACGTACATATGTATATTATTAAAATTTGGCAGGATGATTTTTGAATATTAAAACCAACATGTGTGAAGTTTTTTGAAGATTTATCGAAAGTAATTTTGAGGCCAAAGAGGAGCATAGAAGCAACTTTTGAGAAACCTTACTTTTAAGTTGTCGTGTTGAGCTCTTCTTCATAAATTTTGTTCGGACGTAAAAGCATTGAAATAGAATTCTAAAAATCTGAAAAAAAAAATACCAAAAATATTCAAAACTTGAATACCTGTTTGGCAGTATTAATACAATATTGATCATTTCTCATTTACTTACATATAACATACATTTTAGGTATATTTCTTCGACTATGAAGGCCTCAAATATGAAAAGCATATCTCCTTTTACAAATGAATTCCATACATTCATTTATTTCAATTATAAATCCTTCAGCAAAGTTTGAAAGCGATATATTAATCCTGACTTAGCTCAACGAGTTTCAATTGTGTATGACTTGAAGAAAGCTAATTTTTTCCTCAAAAAGTTAGGCTAGAGATTATTGGCGATCCGAGAATATAACAACAGTGCATTCATTCATCACTTGATTAAACCTCATCCGTCCCAGAAATTTTTACCCGTTACAGATCCTAGAGTGTTCATTTGACATTCCAGACTAAAACCGCTATATCTCTGTTGTTTCTCAACCGATTTGAATAAATCTATAGTTTCAAAAACCTCGTAATGTAACTCAAATATTTTTCCAGGCAATGTTCAGCTTCAACACTTCAGTTTTCCGTTATTCAAAGTCTAAGAAGAAAAAAATCCGAAAAAAATGCCTCGTAAAAAATCTGTAGATCAGCTATAAAATGCTCAAACAAATTTTCACTTAATGTCCGAGAAAGCTGAAGTTAGCAGCTATACGTTGCGTACAAGGATAAATCTTAGTTCATTTAGAAATGGGACACTTTGTTTTGCTGTTAGCTTATTTCTTAGTTATCTTCATAATTTTTTGAAACATACGCATTTCCGAGATATTTTAGAGTTAAGAAAAGAAAAGAAAAATAAAGGTGTACATTTTCCTTCAAAAACATGCAATTAAGAGCTGATATAACCGATGGTATAAATAATTCCGATGCGTAAGTGGTGGAAAAGTATAGAAATACTGTGAAGAATGTCCACAATGTTCAAACCAAGTTTTGAAGTTAAGCACATGAACGGAAAATACGATAAAAGATCATCAGGAAATTCAAGACTTATACCAGCATTTAAAATTATAATAAGCAAAAACTTTGGTTTTCGATGTTTTCAGAATTTAAAAAAAAAGTAGTCTCGTCTGAAATCATCGTAACTCACGATCTTAACTAATCGGTTTAATTTTAAACTGAATCTTATGATGATTCTCCTATGTTTTTGTCGGATTTTGAATGCTGACATTCCAGTGAAAACGGTTTTAGTGGCACAAAAATAATGAAGTCGTGTTCAATTTGAAACAGCTGAATCCGCCAAATTGTCCCCAGTGTCTGTCAAATAAGATGTAAGGGAGAGGCGGGCTATATGCGCATATTAAGGAAAGTACTCATTTTCTCCCATATTCCAATAGATAGGAGTCTGAAAACTATGTACATGAGCGGACATCTGTTTTGTATACGTTAGAGCAATTTTTCTGATAAAATCTCTTACAGTTTTTGTGAAAATAATTTAATAATAAAAGAAGTCAAAATAGCCGATCTTCGAAACCGGCGGGCTAAATGCTAAATTTATGTTTTTAGCTATATTTCATTTACGCTATTTTGATATTATTTAATTGAAAATAGTAGAAACGGATGTTGAGCATACGTCAAGGCTGTTTGTCGAAATTTTAGTTATCACTAGTTCTTTTACATGAAACATAGTTAGGTATGTAGTATGGCCATATTTCATCGTAATATTTTGTTCATATCGTATTTTTATCTAATAAGTATTAAGCTCTTCTTTTTTTACTGTAAAATTGTGATTTGAGCGTACATTTTATGTTTCAATAATAAAAAGTAAAAAAATATATAAGAATTTTATATTTTTTCTTAATATAGGCATTTATCTGCCTGATATGGGCATTCAAAACCTGTCTTTATTTCCAATACCTTATAGTTAACAACCTTGCTAAAAGCTTCAATTTGCTGAATCTCCGATTTCCAGATGAATAAGAAAAACCATAGTACGCACGATAATTAAAGTTTAATATATTCTAACAAAACTGACAAGAATCTTGTTTGAATTTTAAAATTTTTTTGACCTTATATAACAACTAAACTTTTTCATGCCATGTTTCAAAGCCTTATTACCCTCAAACGCTCACTGAAGAAGATAGTGAGTAAGAATCTCCAGCCATATCGTCGATCGGCTGTATGCGCATTTTACCCAATATGCGCATATAGCAACACTTCCCCCTATTGGTCAAAAAAGTAGCGCAAATTTAGAAGAAGGATGCAGTCACCTGAAATACAGATTAGACGAAGTATAAGCAAGCGATAAAAACTGATCACAAACTTAACTGAAAAAAGTGTCATGATCAACTGAAGGAAGAGAAAAGGAACTTCAATATATTTTCCAAACGGCTAATAAAAATGGATACCAAAGTAGATCCATTCAAGCCATCATAAGGAAAAAAGAAAGATTGCTTCAAAGGAAATCTTTCACCACTCTTACTCCTATTCAGGAGAAGTTTCAACGAAAATCCATGGAGTTCAACAGTGTCAACGCCGTTGAATTGCGACACAAGTTGACAAAATTTAATATTGAACTAGTGTTCATTAGCTCTAACAATCAACTGAAATCCATCTTAGGATCGACTAAAGATCCAGTGGATCTCCTTCATAGATCTGCTGTGTACAAAATCAGTTGTTCCGACTGTTATAAGGTGTACATTGGACAAACCAAAAGGAAAATGATTGATAGATTCGAGAAACACATGGCTATAGCTAGATCTGACTCAAAGAAGAAAATCCTTCCTTCACAGATTCCTAGATCTGCAGTAGCATTACACATGTGTGAATCTTGATCACTCTATTGATCAAAGAAATGTCTCGCTGATTCGGCATTTGAATAGTAATTCGCTTAAATTCGGATGTTGCTGAAAACATTGAAATTTTCAATGAAAAACCAGTTCATCTCGTTCGTTTCATAAAGTAGCAAAATTGCAACAATTAATGTAAAAATGAAATTGGTGAAATTTTAGCTGCATCCTGCTTGTACTAATGCAAAACCATCACCCAAATCTATCGAAGGTGACTACCCAAGTAACCATTAAGCCGTATAAAATGGCACTAATTTGGCATTATAGTGCCTAATAGAAAATGCCCTACAGAACCTGCTAGCTTTGAATTCAACTTAAGGGCTGAATGCCACTTTTGGCGTGCAATTCGGCTTCTGTACGGCTTACGGAAAGCTGTCAAAAAAAATCAAGGAAAAATAAAAAAAGAAAATAATTGTTTATGTTTTCTCGTCGTTCTTCCCTGATGTTGTTTATCTCACTTAATCCTTCTTTCTTCAGCTGCTGATTTTTTGTCGAATGCAATTCTGCTGCTGAAACCGGAATTGAACTCTGAACCAAAACTATAGAGCATTCATCAGCGCCTCTGCTGCTCGAACCATTTTGTTCTTGTCTTAATTTAAGAAAAATTGCCACATTTGAATAGAAATGCTTTAAGGTTGCTCGAAGAAAGAAAAATAAACAACATATAATTATCGGTAATTTTTTTTTATTTATTCCAATGTTTTTTCATCACAAAGTACAGTGTTTCTATCACAATTATTCAAACATTATTTTCACTTGTTATTTTCTTTTTGAGCACAACTTTTCAAGCCGAAAAACATTTCAAAAGAAACTTGTTTGATGTTGGAAATCGCTTGTTTTCTCGCTCCTCCAGGGCTAATCGGATAGTATTCTTTGGAAATTCACATGATACGTACTACTTCTCCTTAAGAAAATTTCGTTGGTTCTTCCGCTTTCTTGAAATTGCTTAGTTTCTTGGTCCAACAGGATTTTGAATACCTCCACCTGACGGATCTATCCTCCTGTACCTTTGCTGGCTAGTTTGAGATTGAACTGTTTAGTTTTCTGCGCCCAGAACCGCTGGAACAGCTCCTTCGCTGACCTCGGTTTAGAAATTAAACACTATTTTGATTGCCGGTCCAGTCTCGCTCGATCAGAGATTGTTGCTTCTTGTTGCTGAAGGTACATTCCACTTGTTTTTTTCTTCTCCAAAATGTCATGCAAGGCCGGTTATTGGCACTAAGATTTGCTCACTAAGCTTACACAATGTTTCAATGCCGCAGTGCCGTTTGGCATTTGTGAATACTCTTAACAGCTAATAGACACTGAAATGCTGAAATGCAGCCGATTTATAGCTTATATTAGTGCTTAATGGTTTGCTGGGTAGTCATAGCTCGATCCCGATTTTTTTTTGTTTAGATGATAGTCCTTTTTGGGAAGAATAACCTTAGTGTTAAATTCACGGAAAAAAGTCGTTTTACCATTTTTATGGCATTCACGACTTCCTTTCAAAGTTGGCGGACAGTATATTGAAAAACTTATCCGGTACAACTGAGTTCGATGTTTACTCTTGGTTCCGAACTCGCGGACATCGGCTCAGGAAGCAACTGATTTGCCAACTAGGCTATATCACAAGCCCGATTCTGAATTGAATCACGTTTTTCAAACGAAATTTTGAAAAAAAAAAACCCCAACTGCAAATAATTATTATCAAATCAGTCTCGAAACGTGGGAGTGAAACTTGTACATGGGTACATATTCATATAAATGGAAACTCATTCATTAAACTCCACGTCACGGATATTTTATTGATAACAGCCACTGACGTGAAGGGTGTCTGTTCGAAGTTGTATGTGTGTGCGTTGATACCCGCATGTGGGCGCACTATTTTCCGATACCAGCACAAGCCCAGAATAGGAACTGGTAGTACCTACCCACTGGAGATTGTATTTTCCGATGATATACGAACGACACACGGCTCAAGGTTGTTTTTCCTTCCGAAGAGTGAGGCACGAGAAAAGCGTGAGAATCAGAATGACCGAGAATGACATTGATGGAGAGAGTACAAACGTGAACACTGAACACTAGTAGATTTCTCATAACGAGACCAGCTCACACCGGAAAAGCCTGTCTCGTTATACAGAGTGTGCTCACTTAGAGCTCACCGAGAATGTACCACTGCTGGGAAACGGTTTATTCCCCCCATTATTCTGCTGCTGCCCGGGAAAGACGCGTTTGGTAAACATACATAACTAGGATGTAGGAGGCTCTCACCAGTTCCAAAAAAAAACGAAAAAATATTCTAGAGGCCCAGTACCGGGACAGCAGCGGCGCGTCGTCGTGTAGGCTCTTATGGCTACTTCCATCCACCGCACGTCGCATATCTACCAGGGCCACAGAGTCTACATTCGGGGGGTTTCAAGTAATAACCTTCACATGACCTCGGATAACAGGAAGACTTGCGGTGTCGGAGGAATTTGCCACCGCAATGTGGCCCCCTGTTCCGACTGTCTGTCGACTGAACTGTTTGACCGCCGAACGACCGACGAAATTTTGTTGCGTAAATGGGCTGACTGGCTGGCTGGCTGGCGGAGGCTTTGCCAAAAAAGATGAAATTTCAAGGAAATTGTTTCCACATCGTTTGCTTCCGGCTTGTTATGGAGCGTTCAGCTGGAAATATAGGTCATGAGCGATGAATTAAGATGCACCGTGGCATTTTGCACTACATATGAGCAGGATTGCAGAGAATAGGTTGCTTAAGTTATTATGATTTGATGTGTTTTTTAAACGAAGTTTTTATATCAAAATCTTTTATATATTTATAAAATCTTGTCCTATGTCATAATATAGTATTTTTCCAATGCATTGTGAAAATTAAAAAGCTACGATCGACAAATTGCCAAATCTAATCCTTAAAATCCGTTTTTGTTCAATTTTTTACTACCTAGTAATCAAGCCCCTCTTTTGGCAAAGTATTCATTATATTAATGTATATATCCTCTTAGCAAAGCCTTTAGCTACCATTTCCATCATCTATTCGTTTCTTTATGGGAGCTCCTCTCTTCCCTCGCTTTTTTTAAATTTCTTTATTTGAAACGGCTCATGCCTTTAAGTTTTAATGAGCCAAACTCGTATTTTGCTTATACATTTCAATTGATTACTCAAGCCTAGCATTTTTTTGTAAAGGATCAAACTTCCCTAGTTTTACCCCCAATTGAAAGAGAAAGGAGAGCCCTCTGATTTTTCTTGGTAAAGTCGCATTTTCATCGTATTTTATTTTTTATTTTTTACTAGCTGACACCTTCCAAATGTAAATGAAATTTTAAGAAATTATTTAAATTTTGTTATTTTGTTTGTGGGTATCATAAATCCTCAGTTTATGCAAAAAAAAAATGCATGGAAGCCCCTCTTTTCCCTTCCCATCTGCAAATGCTGGATGGAGAGAGGAATTCCATTTTTTCGTAACCAAAAACTCTCCATATCAAATTTTGTTATATTGGTTGATAAGTTTTAAGCAATACATGGAACCTTCTCCGTCCCTTCCCTCTCCACACTGCAAGGCAGAAGGGTCTGTAACATTCCATAGAAACATATCTCGTATTCAAATACCTTCCCATGTTAAATGTGATTCTTTTTTGCTTGATTACTTCTTCAGTCATACCAACAAAACTGTATTGGACCTTCATACAAATACCATTGGTTTTTTGATGGTTTTTCAAATAATCTTTGAACCATTTCTTGCACCCATGTCATATTTGGTTCCATTTGTTTGATAAGTTCTAGGTTTATGGAAAACAATTTTATGGGAGCTCCTCTCTTCCCTCGCTTTTTAAAATTTCTTTATTTGAAACGGCTCATGCCTTTAAGTTTTAATGAGCCAAACTCGTATTTTGCTTATACTTTACAATTGATTACTCAAGCCTAGCATTTTTTGTGAAGGATCAAACTTTCCTAGTTTTACCCCCAATTGAAAGAGAAAGGAATCTCAAACAACCACATAACCATTTCTCGTATCCAAATGAATCTCTTAAAAGGAAATCTCTTTCCATCAAGATTCAAAGTACTTAAATTAGTTTAACTTACTTCGCCACATGTCCTTGCATTAAATTTAAACATTGAGTTCTCAGCATCAGTAATGTTTTGCTCGCGTCGCGTATTAGATTTTTTGATGTTGTTTCTGCTGACAGACGTGCTAAGAACAGTAGCGTCGATTACCAGGGGTCTCAATGGAGCCTTTTGGTATGGGGGAGTGTGATGAGCCGCTACATAAAAAATGCCCTCTCATGTCAAATTTGGTTCCATTTGCTCGATTAGTTCTCGAGTTATGCGAAAAATATTAACGGAGCCCCCTCTTCCCTTCCTTTCACCACACTGCACTGGAAGGAGGCAGTAGTACCAAATATTCATAGAAACATTCCTCGTACTCAAATACACTACCAAGCAAAATATGGTTTCATTTGCTGGATAAGTTCTCGAGTGATGTAAAAAATTGTATGAGTGCACCCTTCCACCTAAAAATGTCGCCACAGAAATAACAGAGGGTTCTCAAAATATCATAGAGAAATTTATCATATTCGAATACCTTCCCATGCCAAATGTAGTTCCATATGCCTTATAAGCTTTTCAATTATGCTGGAAAATGTAAAGGAGTTAACTCCCCTTTCCTACCCCCCACAAAAAAGGAGAGAAGGGTACCAAATATTCGTAGATACATTCCACGTACCCAAATTCCGCTCCATGCCAAATTTGCTTAATTGGTTCTCGAGTAATGTAAACATTTGTCTTTTGTTTGGGAGGCCCCTCCCCCCTTCCTGTGAGAGGGAGGGGTCTCAAATCATACTAGGAATCCTCTTCGGCCTCCAATACCCCCACCTGCCAGGTTTTACGCAAATCGACTCAGTAGTTTCCGAGTCTATAGGGTAAGGTTGCCAGATTTCCCGGTTTTATCTGGGTTTGCCCGGATATTTAATACAAAATTTGAAAAAGCCCCTGGAAAAGCCCTGATTTTATCCGGATTTATTAAATTTGCCTGGGTTTTGTCCAGATTTTTGTTCGATAATTTCTCGAGCTATTAAACCAAAAAAATGGGTGCAGCCCTTTCCCTTTTGCAGCTCCCTACTAAAAAGAAAGGAGAAGTCTTAAATTCTCATTTCCATATACTTCCTATGACAAATTTGACCTCATTTGCTTAAAATATTATCAAGTTATCCAAAAAAAAATTATGAGAGCTCTTCCCTGTTTATCCCACCTCTTTTTGTTTATTGGGATCAGCGAGGGGTCTCAAAGTTCCGTTTGCTCGATTATTTCACCAGTCATGCAAAAAATTGTATGGGAGCCCCGCTCCCTTTATGTTTATCAAATTTGAGGTGGGAAGAGCTTCAAACCATATTGGGAAAATTTCGTTCATCCAAATACGAACGGGGTCCAAAGAAAATCGGGAAAATCGAAATCATAATTTTGATGCCAAATGACTTAAAATGCATGAAACGTCGAGATCTGTTATAAACCTCGATCTCGATAAAAAAAAGTTGGCAAGAAATCGACTTTCTGGGACAGAAAATGTCCCAGAAAATCGATTTTTGGGCCAAATTTTTATTTTGAGGAAGCACCAAATCTCGACGTTTCATGCATTTCTAAGTCATTTGACACATCAACATAAGGAATTCCATTTTTCAGATTTTCTGCTGTCAGAAACTGTAAATGAGTTGCTAAAGTTCCATGGAGATTAACCAAAACGATTTTTTGGTGCCCATTTCCGAAAAGTTTTTTGACAATTTATTTTAATTTTGTCGTGAAGCTTCCTTTTTTCTTTAAACGGTGATTTTTTTTTAAATTGAAGTTCCTTATGAAATCATTGCATTGAGATGTTAAGCAAGATTTTAAAATCATGATAAATTCATTATTTTACAGATTTTTAACAAGATTTGGTAATGTTACAGTTTACATTTTCAATTCTAAATTTTTTTTACAGATTTCACATTTTTTCTTAATTTAATTTAGATACCTCTAGGATAGGCTTTCTAAGGCTAAATTATTTAAATCTCAGTTTATTGACTCAATTTAATCAATTTTTGGCATGATATTCCTGTGAAATGTCTGAAAATAGCATCACACATAACATTAAAAAACAAAATTTACATTTTTTGAGGTGCAAGGAATCTCAGAACTGATTTTGGCTTATTCGGGAGCGCTGCATCCAAATATTCGATTATTTTTTGCCAGCTCTAGTTTTCGGGATAACTTTAAAAAAAAAGGTAAAAAATAATTATTGAATTTGTGTGCTTTTTTTACAAACCTGTAAAATACAAATACTCATTGACTCAATGATCAACTTTCCCAAAGACCGCGAGTATTTTTTTTTAATTTTTTGAAAATTAGTTATGGAAGTTTGTTTTTGTTATTTTCTCCCAAACCTGCAACAAACGAAAGTTTTGACGAAATTTCAACTACAAATTAAACTTTATAAATTCCAATATCCAATATGCAGTACCTACTTTTTTAAATGATGCCAGAAGAAGTTTTAATCTTATTTTTTATAATTTCAATAAATTGTAGAATTCATTTTTTTGAAAGCGTTGTATTCCTGATTCCAGAATATTTTGGCAATATCTGAGTCCTTGATTGAATGAAGGTTAGAAAATTGATTGAAAAACATTTTTTCTTGCTTTTATGCAGGTTTATTGGTTTATCACCTTAACAATTTCCACAGGCCATATCACTGAAACTAGAAGTGATAGATAAAATCTGCGAAATGTTTTGAATTCAGGACGCCAAAATCTAACAGAATCAGTTATTGAAACATAGTCATCAAAAATGCTGTTTCTCTGAGTAATCGTTTGAAACTTTTTTAGGTTGAATCACAGAATTACAGATAATGTTTTTGTCAAGAAATCAGAATTTTGCTGGGTCATATCGATAAGAAATCTATCATCGTTCACCCGGTCTTCGTTATAAAACTTTCCTTATTTCCGTAATTAAATCAAGAACAAAAAATTTTACTCCATCATACAATTTTAACTTTGCTAGAAACAAAAAAAATGACTTAACTTATTTCTACATTACGATTTTCCAATAAATAATATTGCATCCATGCCTTCAAAAGAACTCAATCAAAAGCTTAAATCCTACAAAAAAAGTCAATACTCTTTATGATTATGGGACAAATGCAACTGCCAACAAGTAACGTGCATATATGATCAAGTTGTTGATATATAATTTTTTGGTTTAGTAGAGACTGCCATTTTATGATAACTAACAATCTATCGTAGGAAAAAAAATCAATAAATAAATTTAATTTGAGATAAGCTTCATGAAATAATGAGATATTTTTTTATAGAAAGACCTGATAAAATCAATATCATAAAGAAGAAACTTGTGTTTAAAAATTTTAGCTTCAAGGCATTTCCCCTGAGTTCTGTCCTATAGTTAAAAGTAAGCATATTTGAATATCCATTTGGAAACATGCAACACAAAATTGATTAGGAGAAAAATCCCACAAACAGCGAAAATTTCGCAGCTATTTCAATGCCACCAAATGGTTTGCGTATTTTGCGAATCATGTGCTCCATTTGGTGTGGGGTGGCCCGAATGTTGCTGCTGATGAAAGACGTCAACATGTTGAGGATTACCTATTGCATTTGGGCAATCACGTGCAGGCTCTTGTTTGTTTGTGATCTTGCGTACCAGCTTTACTCACATGGAAACTCATTACTCACAATGCTAGTTACGTGTTTTTGTTCAATATTTTTGTCCTCCTGCGATAGGTTCAATCGGGAGAGGTGATTCGGGATAAGTGAGAGATCGATATTTAATTATACTGCGTTTGCATTATTGGCATGTGAGCGAATGCATGCCGCCTCAGGTATGATATAATTGGACACAATTCGAGGTCGCTTTTGTTTTACAAGCGTAGTAATTGTTTGGAATCATATTCGAACAGTAAATGAAACGTTGCTAAGGAAAGGTGACAATGAAATCGATAGCAATAATAATGGTTATATATAAGACTTGTGAAATGAAATTCTGTGCGTTGTTTTATATGTAGCAGTAGCTAGAGTCGATTGGGAGTAATTTTTAAATTTCGCAATCCCTGGGGTCCAAAAAGCTTCGTTTCATGATTTTATGGAGAATTTTTAAGTTACGTTTACATGAGTAAATTTGAACTATGAGGTTTGTGACGAAAAATTAAATATTTTGTTCTGAAAAATTAACATAATTTTTGTTCCTTCTGTGGAAATGAGCCTGCTTATGGGTTTAATGCAAATTTATAATTTCTCTTTGGAAGTTTTACGCTTAATAACTTTGTCAAAGACCGTCGTATCTTATTAGACAAAAAAGTTATTAGGTGTTAAATGGGGGCAAATCTTTTGGCATTGAAAAACAATAAATTCAGTTGACATCACTGGTGGGCGATGCACCAGCAGTGATGTCAATTGAATTTATTGTTTTTCAATGCCAAAAGACATACCCCTGTTAAACAGCTGAGAACTTGTTTGCCTAATAAGATACGGAGTTACGATCTTCGACAAAGCTGTTGAGCAGAAAATTTTTAAATTTATAAATTGGCACAAAAACTATTAGCAGGCTCGTTTCCACTGAAGAAACGAAATCATGTTGATTTTTCAGTACAAAATATTCAACTTTCAGCTACAAACCTCTCAGTTCAAATTTACTTTTGTAAAAACGTTACATAAAAATTTTCCGAAAAATATGGTTATGTTTAGAACCAAAACGAAGCTTTTTAGACCCCAGGGTTTGAAAAATTCAGAAATGACCCCAAATCGACTCAGTCTAATGAACCAATAACAGTTCAGAATATTAAAAATTTTACTTAACAATTTATTTCATTTTGCCCATGTCAAGGCAAATATAATCCTAAGATTGAGGAACGACGCTACGGCAGGAAAGAGAAGAGCAGGCAACTGGTAGGGTGTCATTGTTGAAAAGCTGCAACGGTGAAGCACTTTTCTGTTTGCTTCCCGGATTTTCATCTGCTTTTTCAGTACTTCGCTGGATTGTGTCAATATCATTGCTTCGGAAGCATTCGGCCCCAAGTGCCTGCTATTGAATTAAGGAAACAAGCGGTAAATAACTTGAAATTATTAAATTGATTGCAGTGTGATTTATTTTGAGTAGTACAAACCTCTGCGGGTCGAGGCTGTTTGCGCTGGTTATGGATTTAAAAACTGTAACTAGGAACCTCATTAGCTCACATTAGAGACCTGGAAGAAACACCGTCACTCGGCATTCTCTCTGAACCACATTTTACTAATTTAGTAGGTACCTTCGCGTTACCTAAAGTGATGTGTTCAATTTTTTGGAATTGATTAATTTATAAAATTTCATTTATGCATCACATTCGTGGTAAGCGATATACATATGTAAGCGCAAAAATGGTTATTTTGAATTGATAACACCGAACAGTATTTCTTTTTTATTTTCAGATATTAAGAGTTAAAACAACTCTCGAAAAATAAAGGAACCTATGGGAAATCACGCAATACGAAAACGTTGAAGCGCGTTTTTGGGAAAGTAGATTCATGCACTTCTATTCTTTTTAATCTGAGGACCTTAAAAATGATTTCAGTCAATTATGAAAGAGATTGCTATCATTGCGTCCTTGTGAAATTCTAACAATTATTCCTCAACAGGTTTCTGTTGACTGAGAGTTCCAATTTAGGCTAAATCAATAGGGAAGAACTTGATCCCAGTTTCTTACTTTCATCATATCTTGTTGGAAAAGCTGAGCAGTTCGCATTTTTTAACAGCGTTTATTTTTAAGTTCATATGCTCAAAAAATTAGAACGAAACATGAACCCTTAGGGAGGTAGCGATTTTTTTTTTCAAATTCCCGTTTTTTTTACCGGTTTCCCGATGAGATTCTATAATTTTTCCGGTTTAAAAATACATGCTTCATGAAAAATTATTGGAAGTTTGGTCTAAAAGTTTCAACCATTTTGAATTACCTGTAAAATGAGTGCATTTAGGAATGATTTCGAGGAAAAAGCTTGGGTAGGTAGAAGAAACGAAATATAAAACCCGTCTAATGGAGGGGTTTGGAAAAAACGACAACAAATCGGCAAATACGCAACGTGTTTAGTTTTTGTAACAGTTGAAATATCTCAGTTAATATTAGATCAATTTTATCAAATAATATATTCAATTATAGCTATATATGTTTCAAAACTTGGCAAAAGGTGGTTGAAATGTGTAAATTTACAAGCGATAAAGCACTAAAAGTCTAGTTTTTCAGCCCCTGTGATTATACAATTAAAAAAAAATGTTGGAAAACTACTCTAACGATAAATTTTATCCTAGAACAAAGTTAATATCAAACTTAAAACTGAATTTTTTTGAAAAAAATCTGGCTTTTCAATAGCTAAAAAGATAGCATAAATTTCGCACATTTTTATCTTTTTGAATCTATCTACAAAACTGAAGCCAAACCATACCCACTAAGGTTTTGGAAACCAAAATGCATCAATTGATATCGCGAAGTTCATGATGTCAGACTTTCTCAACTTATCATTGGGTCGCCTGAAGGAGATTTGCGTTCTGAAAACTGAGCCTAAAGATAAGCCACCTGGCCAGTATTGAACACTGCATAACAAATTTCGTCGAGTTTTCAGTGTGCGGTCAGAATTTTCATAACATTTGGAACACACTATATAACAGAGGAATTTTACTGTTTTTACTCTATTCTTATCGAACAAACAAAACTTGACTAGTCTATAATAAGGTTGCCAGAATTTTTTCCACTCCCATCCGGGCCTAGCAATTCCGGGTATTTTTTTAAAAAAAAACCTGGCAAAATCCGGGCATCGATTTCAATTTTTCAAATCCAAAAACCGGGCAAAATTTAGGTGTTATTATATACAAAAGCAAAGAGAAAATGCAAAAAAATGAAATAATTATTTCATTAATGTAATTGCAGACTTCCAAAAACTTTTTGGAACACTTATCTAAATATTTCAAGGTTTATAAAAGTAAATCAGCGAAATTATTTGAAACAACCGTTGAAAATTTCCATACCGTTAATCGATTTTGCTGAAACTTACTCAAAAACTTTGATGTTTTTTTGGTTTCTTTGTGAAAATTGTGAAAAAATCCGGGCAATATCCGGACTTGCTTCACGATATCCGGGCAACCGGGCCGGACCGGACTTTCTGCATCAAATATCCGGGCTAACCCGGATGAAACCGGGCAATCTGGCAAGCTTAGTCTATAACAATAAGAAAAGACAAGATTATCTGAATAATTCGCATAATTGCGCATCAATCACTGTCGAAATATAGCAAAATTGAAAAAAAAACTTATTTAGATTAAGGGTGGTCCAAAGTAGGTCCAAAGGGTGGTCCAAAACAGAAACCTAGTGGTCCAAATACTGACCAGAGTAATGATTGAAGAAACGTGTTTTTAGGCTTAAATCTTGTTACATTACAACAAACGACGATATTCATCGATATAAAAAGCCTTGATCTTCGTAATGAACGGATAAAGCAGTCGAAATTTGTAACATATGCTTTTTATTCCAGAAAATAGCATAGCCACTTCCCAAAGCGGTTCAAAATAGGTCCGTTACCCTATCCTTTGTTTATGTTGTGCACTCTGCACTCGACATTGCCAGCTTCTAAAGAACAACAAACGCTTTGCGAAGAATGAAATATGAATTTCCTATGAATCCTATGTGTTTGTCTGAGCTAGAAGCATTTTCGTGAAACGAAAAAACTTGTGATATTTTTTAAGTTAACCCTCATCCGTCCCTTAAATTTTTACCCGTAACATTCCCTGAAATGTCAATTTGATACTGATACTGATACTGATACTGACTAAAACCACTATATCTCTCTTGTTTCTATACCGATTCTGACTAAACTCATAGTTTCAGAAACGTCATAGTTCAACTCAAATATGTTTCTCAGACAATATTCAGCTACAACAGTTCAGTCTACAACGTTATTCAAAGTCTATGAAAAAATTCCTAGAAAAACATGCTTCGGAAAAAACTGTAAATCAGCTACGAAACGCTAAACAAAATTCAATTATTGTCCAAGAAAGCTGAAGTTAGAAACTATATGTTGCACATAACGATTTATTTTCATAAATTTTGAAAGATCATGACCACAAAAAATGTAAAAAATTGGTGTTAAAACAGTACTTTTCAATCAATGAACCGTCAATATTGTTTAAGTCATACCAGATAAATTTTGAAAAAAGGATTGAAAAATTGACGTAAATTGGCACATTTTTGCATCTTTAGATTTTCAGAATACAAAACACAGATTTTTTGACGAATTTCCATAGATACCGTAAAACGGGGTAACATTGATCACCGGGGTTATTTTTTTCAACAAGGAATTTTTCCAGATAATCATCATCAAGATCATCAATAACTAAGTCTTAATTTAAAATATTTCAATTTTTTTTTCTACGTTTAATAACCTTTAAGTTGAGTTTCAAATCGGGAAAATCTTGGTTTGTTTTTTTTTTAGTTTCAAATGTAAGTAAAATTGTAATTTCAATGTCTTGAAATATTATTTTTTCGAATGCTCGCAAACAAACACCCTTCCTGATGAAATCAAAGCGTTTAGAAGCAGCAGGTTGATTTATGTGAAAATTAAAAAAAAATCTCAATTTTTAAATGTATAGGTTTGGTGTAGTTTTTGTTGAAGTTTGAGGTAAATTTTTGAAATCTAAAAAATAGGGTCATTTTCCAAGAGTAAGCCAGTCTAGGACAAAAGGCTAGAAACCCTATCAAATGGTAAAGTTTGAAGGAAAAAATAAAAGGGAAATAGTGTGAGGGTCTTGGGAATTGAATGCAAAATTTCATTTGTTTTTGAAATTTAAATTTTATTAGTAACTAGCTGATCCCGTACGAACTTCCCGTACGAACTTCGGAATCATTGGTACGTCAAAATGAGTTTAGAAAATGAATTCGAAACATTCTTTCGACAATATTGGGGAAAAAATTCAACAGTGTTTAAAGTCGCTACTGTTACTATTACTTTAAATTCAAATTAAACGGTTGATTGGCTTTTTATTAAAATTGATAACACTCTCTTCTTCTCGATCGGTTGCAAAATCTAGACATTATGGCAGAAACATGTACTATTTGTTTATGTGCACGACTCTTTTGCTTGACTTTCACACTTAAATTGGTATCAATTAACCGCCTCCAACGAAATTATTGCACAAAACACCGAACTTTCAATGAAACCCCCTTTTTCTGTCCCATGGCCCGAAATTCGATAATTGAAACCAATTTTACGTTCCTCAAAACTCCCTTTTGCCGTATTTTCTTTACAATTTATATGTAAAATAACGTCAGGAACTTGAAAACAGTGAACAGTGAATATAGACGCCCCTTTAGCCGACTCTTGACACGGAACATGCTACCTGGAGTCAATTGCTCATAGTTTATAATCCTCATCTGAACATTTTCATCTCAATCCGATGCATGATCACGACAATATCACGAAAACAGTGAGCAACTAACATGGACGGCCTTTTTTTGACCACGATTCAAAACTTGACACCTGAAATCAATTATCTTTTCTGTTAACCTCCCATGTGTCAATATTCATTACAATTCTATGCTCAATCAAGAGAGTATCGTTAAATCAGTGAACAGATTATAACCCCTTTTGCCGACCCCTGAGTCAAGATTTGAAACCTGAAAGCAAAAGAACGTCCCTCAAAACTCCTATGCGGAAATTTTCATCTCAATCCAATGTAGAATAACGTCAAAATCTCAAAAACATTAAAGTTGGGTATGGACGACTCCTTCAGTCAACTTCTGATCCGCAATTCGAAACTTGAAATCGATTGCTGGTCCCTCAAAACACTGATGTGCAAATTTTCATCACAATCCGGTGTATAATAACGCCAATATCGCCAAAACATTAATCAGTAAATATGGACGACCCCTAACTCTTAATTTGATAACTGTAATCGATTGCTCGTCTCTCAAAACACTCATGTGCAAATTTTCATCACAATCCAATGTAAAATAAAGCCAATATCGCAAAAACATTAATCAGTAGATATGAACGACCCCTTTTGCCTACCCCTAACCCTGAATTTGATAACTGTAATCGATTGCTCGTCTCTCAAAACACTCATGTGAAAATTTTCATCACAATCCGATGTTTAATAACGCCAATATCGCAAAAACATTAATCAGTGGATATGAACGACCCCTTTGGCCGACCCCTGACCCTAAATTTGATAACTGTAATCGATTGCTCGTCTCTCAAAAAACTCATGTTCATCACAATCCAATGTAAAATAAAGCCAATATCGCAAAAACATTAATCAGTAGATATGAACGACCCCTTTTGCCGACCCCTGACCCTAAATTTGATAACTGTAATCGATTGCTCGTCTCTCAAAACACTCATGTGCAAATTTTCATCACAATCCGGTGTATAATAACGCCAATATCGCAAAAACATTAATCAGTGGATATGGACGACCCTTTTGGCCGACCCCTGACTCTAAATTTGATAACTGTAATCGATTGCTCGTCTTTCAAAACACTCATGTGCAAATTTTCATCACAATCCGACGGAAAATAACGTTAATAACGTGAAAACAATATTTGTCTTGTATGGACGACCCCCTTCAGAAGGGGTCGTCCAAAAATCTAAAAACATTTTTCATCGTTCCTGGTTCTAATGAGCATCCATGCCAAATTTCAGATCTCTAGCTCTTAAGACGGCTGAGTCTATAGAGGACAAACAAACAAACAAACAAACAAACAAATATACAGATAATTGCTTTTTATATATATAGATGTTAAAAAAATTAGCCCCTTAACTTATGCAGCATCATTTTTCATCTTTCGATTTTAATTGTTGGATCGCGATGTTGATTTTTCGGACCGCGATGAAATCTAAATCTCAAGAAAAACAGAAATTCAGAAGGTATTATGTTTCCTTTATGATCAAGAAAACTCGTTTAAATCGTCAAAATAGAGACTGATCAATGTTACCCCAAAGCATCAAACTCTATTGAGAGACTAAATAGATTTTTAAATCGAATTCAAAGTAGTCTTAAAAATTTCTGCATCCATGTTTTACGTTCATAGGAGTCCAAGATTGGTTTTAAAAATATGAAACATGCCACATTCCCATTAACAGAAGAAATAATCGAAAAATATTGAAAAAAGTGATCCATCTTACCCCGGATTACGGTAGCTGTTTTTCGAACCTTTTGTGAATTTGTAATTTCTCAGATTATCTAAGACTTAATTAAACTTTGCTCTGAATTTTGGGTACATTAACGCGAGATTATCGTAATAATTAAATAAAGGTAATAAAGGTAATTCAATATCGATTCTAGTGGTGTAATAAAAATCTGTTGAGAAACAAGAGAGATACAGCGGTTTAAAGCGAGGAATGTCAAATTGACATTCAAGGTCTGATTAGGGAGTTTTTTCTGGGCTTTCAGGGTCCGTCCATAAAAAAGTAATGATGCCAAATTAAAGATGTCAAGAGTTCATTGAGGTCTCGGAAGATTTTTTTTTATTTGGATGTGCCGAATAATGTTACAAGCCGCCAAACTTCCAATAGTGTTATATAGACACTCAAGAGCGGATTAAGGTTAAAAAAGGAGACTTGATCCTTTTTTCAAAACATTCGGCTTTGAATTTTTCCAACTGGAAACGGATCATGAGCGTTTCTTCCGAGTGATTTTCGGAACATTGTTTTAAGGTAGGGTTGCCATCCTTCCCGCAAAAGCGGGACATATCCCGCTTTTTTGTTAATCGTCCCGCCGTCCAGCTTTTTCCTCAAAATGTCCCGCTTTATTTTCTTGGAAAACATTTACAAATGTTACTGACTTACACAAGTAAAAATCAACTTAAGCACCAATTTGAATTCATTGGTCCAACACAGAAAATCTTTCAAATCCGCCTTTTTCCTCAAAATATGTAGCATTTTCAATAGTTTATATGAGACAATACTAAATAACTCTAATATTCTTTGCATTATACTGAGATTCTGATAAGTTAAGCGTTTTTGGAACATATTCCAGTTTTTTGCCGTAATTTTTATTAAATTGTGTTATATTATACTCCACCTTTTGAGACTCAATTGTCCAAAATATACAATGACGGAAATTTTCATGAGTTTTCAAATTTAGGTTTTATATGCGGTATCTAATCCGCCGTTTACATGAAAGACTTGAAATATTTTCTCTCAAATAACGTGTAAATTTGCGAGAATCGTGGAAAATAAACGTGCACAAAATTGTGTAAATAAAAGTAATGCTAGAAAAAAAACTGAGCAAAATCAATCTGCGTTTAAAAACCTTAGTGTACTTTCTATGAACAACTTTAGTTGATGGTAAGTTTGACTATACCATTCAGCTTTTATCCGAAAATTTCTCAAATGTCCCGCTTTTTTTGGCTGTGCCCCGCTGTGCCGTGAAATGTCCCGCTTTTTTTCTGAAAGTATCTGGCAAGCCTATTTTAAGGTGATGTTTTTAACTTATTTCGGAATTAAGCGCAAATTTTCCAAATGAAATAACCAGGTACAGAAATCAGTATATTTTCTTTTTAATTTGGTCACTCCAATGAGAAAGATTAAGTATCAGATCCAGAAAGTTTTTTACAAAATTGCAAATAAGTATATCTGAAAAGCTTAGATTTGCAGAGAAGTCAAAGAAAGCCTATTTTTTTGTTTTCTGAAATTTGTGGAATGTCAGTTTCTTTGAAGCTGAGTATCTCTAAAACGTTAAATTCTTCAGAACGTTTAATTTTTTCAAAATTACTTTTTGTATCAAATACATAAAAAAAGCTATGTTCCTAAAGTTGCTGCTGAAAGACAAACAATAAATCAAAAACTGTTCACTCCGGATGGAAAAGAATGATTTTTTTACACGGCGCGCGTGCAGAGCACCGTGATGATGGTTATGGTGTAACGGCACAACCCACACGTGCAAGTTAATGCATGATTTATGGGGTTTATCAACGAATGCCCTCTAACAATTAGTCGTTAGTGCGCAGCATTTGCACGACACCACCGTGTGTATTCCCTGTAGTAAGCGGTTTCATTTGAATGTCATTTCTAATGTCAACACACCCTCGTAAATTAAAATACGCTATAGAATCAAAATTAACGAAATACAATTTCGGTTTCGAAAATTTTGGAGAGGATTAAGAAAACTAAACTAAATCCATTTCTATACGACCTGTACGTAGATCTAGATCATACACCCCTCAAATAAGCAAGTCCATTTGTGAACTTGACTCTACAGACATCGTTTCGGTGACATCGAACACTGTTCTCTTCTCGATACAGTTCACCGGGTTTAAATTGATGTCTGACACCGAAACAATTCTACACCAAAGTTCAGAAGAATTCTCCGGGATGATGTGCGTATCGGAGAGCCAATTAAACTTAATTGGTGCCCAATAAAGTGCTACGGACGATGGTTTGCTTCCAAGTTCTACAAATCGTTTAACTGGTTTCGGTCCCAGAATGATGGAGACCTTTTTTCCACAAAGTAGTTTGATTGAATTACGTAATTTATGGGGTCAGCAATTTTAATGCAAGAATCGCGTTTCGATGACAATATAGAGTGTTGGATCAGTTGTGTCCTTTTTGAAGTCAAATTGATTGAACAAGTCATGCAAAGCTGTAATGGCTTTGGCACGAACAAGAGATGAAAAGGTTATCCACGTGGCAGGAATTGTCAGTGCGTGGGTAGTGACAAAAAATAGTATTCAAATATCAGCATTAGGTACTGCTCCTCAGAAATATTAAACACCTTCCAAATTAGATCAAGTCTGGGTGATAGCTGTTTCACTTTGAAATTACCAAGAAACTTATGATTAACTCTTTCATGCGAGCTTGACTGACTACATTCTGACAATTCAATTGATCAAAAACCAGTTTTGTATTCTGCAGATAACAATGGTTTGAATTCTTTTATCAAAGTGATTCTAACTGAAATCAGACTTGTTTAACGCGGTTTATTTGAAGTTCGTGTTGAATTTTAGTTAAACAAGACAAACAATTTCCAAATTTTTGTTCTTGTTCAGCCCATCTTACGGAAAATGTTATAAAATGCATAAATTAAAGCTAAAAAGATTTTATTCTGCCAAAGTTTGAAAGAATCAGTCGTCTAAATTTGTAAGGCTGCAGACATGCTTATTTTTGATTACTCTCTGGAGCCACCAAAAAGATGGGGTTTTTTATTTTGTTTATGATTTTGTAACGTACAACAAGGCCGAAAAAACTCATAATAAAACTTAGTTGAGTTTTCAATGTTTTTTAAAAGCCATTAAAAATTTATGTCAGTTTACAAATCAATTTTTCAAGTACCACCTCTTCTAAAGGGTGCAATCCTCGTTTCAAGATATTTTTTTCATTTTGAATAATTTCCTATATCTAAGACTCTTTTAAAGTTGGCTTTGGATTCTTTGAAGACATCTGGTTGCTCAACCAAAAAATAAATAAATTTACTTCAAAAATTTCGTTAAAATTTTTAAATTGTAGGTACGTCTATTTTCTGTAGGTGTACTGTAAACTGGGTGAATTTTGATCACCGGGGTAACTTTGATCAACATGAAATATAAGCAGATAATGATCATTAACTAAGTCTGAACTTAGAATATTTAAATAGTGTTTTCTACGTTTAAAAGCAATTAAATTGAGTTTCAAATAGAGTAAATTTGGTTTGTAATATTATTTCAAATGTAATTTTAAAGTTTTAAAATGTTTAATTTTTCAAAGACTCACAAACAAACATCTCTCCTGATAAAATGATTGCATTTAAAAGCAAATGGGTTGTTTTATATGAAAGTTTAACATTTTCCTTTGTATAGGCATAGTTTAGAGTTATGTTATGGTCATTCCATTATAATTTTTGGATATTTAAAAAAACGAACATTTTCTATGAGAAAGCCTGTATAGAACAAATGGCTAAAAAGCCTATCAAATGGTAAAAAAAATGTTAAGTTTGAACAAAAGGAACACAGGAACATAGGAACAGTGGGTTGGATCTAGGGGATTGCACGAAGGTAAAATTTCATTGGTTTTTGAGGCCAAAAAATATTGAGAAATGTTTATAATTTTTGCCCCTAAATGTATGCATCAACATTGTCCATCTTCTGAATATATGTACTTTTTTTGAAAGAAAACGTTGAAAAATTCAATTGAGTTCAAAAAAAAAAATAACTGTTATTGATGTTTTAAGCCTTCTGTGCTAATTAGCATCAAAACAATAATTTTGAAGATGTTGAGATACACTAAATATTAAATTTATTTATTATAAAGTCAATCTTTGTTGACTACAATACTTAAAATAACTTAAAACTAATGTAAGTTATAATTTTGTTGTAGGATAAAATTGTTTTTCAATGCCTTTTTAAGTTGTGTTTTGTTCATTTTTACATATAAAATTTCACTCTGTGCATTGTATTTGTACATCATTTGATTAATGGGATGATGTTTGGCATAGTCCTTATCACAAAATTTAATATAGAACAGGTGTTTGTTTCTCAATGAACGGGACGTTTACTGAGAGGTTCTATGTCAATAAGTTTACAACGAGATTCGTATGAGGGGAGGGGAAAACTGATGGTTGCTGAAACGCTTTACAAATCCTAACATACAATTTGCTTTATTTATAATAGTATTCTGATATTCTACAAACGTGAGTTTCGAATCCAGTATAATGCCAAGCTTTGTTTCAATGATTGGGTAGATTTGTTTTCTAGTAAATGATATAGAGTTGCATTTTTTAACATTCAATTGGAGTAGGCTTTTGTTGCACAATTTATAAAAAAATGTTGATTTCATTTTGAAATGTTTCAACATCCTCGGTTGGTTTAATTTTCAGAAATAGTATCGTCAGCATATAAAACATTCAACCCGCTTCAGAATAAAGGAAATATCATTTACGAACAGTATGAAAAGAAGAGGTCCTAAATGGGACCCTTGAGGCACACCAGACTTTACAACTATGGGTTTTGATAACTCGTTTTGGAAGCGAACGATTTGTGTTCGATCGGTTAAGTTTAATAGTAACCAGGAAAGAAAATTCGGAGGAACCATTTTTTTTCTAATTTGAAGATTAAAAGTGGTATGTCGATACGGTCAAAGGCTGTTGAAGTCAGTATAAATAGAGTCAACATGAAAGTCTTTGCTCATGGAATTGATAACGTATGTTACAAATTCGAGAAGATTTGATGCTGTAGAGCGTCCTTTGAAGAAACCATGTTGTTTGCTTGTTATAATATTTTTCACTTGTTGATAAATTTTGTCATTCATAATTGATTCAAATAGTTTGAGAATGCAAGATAGAATAGCTATTCCTCGATAATTTCGTATATCTGTTTTTTTCCCGGACTTGAAAATTGGGATTCAAAAAGATTTTTTCCAAAATTTGAGTATTGTTTTGTGATTTAACGACATGTTGAAAAGAATTAGAAGAGGATCAGTTAGTTCAATCGCTAAGTTTTTAAGAAAATAGGGTGAAATTCCATTAGGCCCTGCTCCTTTAGAAGCATCAAGTTTTCTAAGTCCTTCGTAAATATTAACATAATAAATTTCATTGACTTTAATGTCACACGCTAAGTTTGGAATGTATGAAAAATATGCTCTATCACGCCCATTCTCAGTGAAAGCAGTGCACATTTCTTGAAAAAAGGTAGCAAATAAGTTACATATTTTCAGTGGATTACTTCCTATGTAACCGTTGAAACCAAAGTGATCAAAGTTATCCCGAAACATGAAATCTGGTTTTGTAACAAACATTTAGTTATA
Source organism: Uranotaenia lowii (assembly GCF_029784155.1). NCBI lineage: Eukaryota > Metazoa > Arthropoda > Insecta > Diptera > Culicidae > Uranotaenia > Uranotaenia lowii. The sequence goes on along the minus strand of NC_073693.1, from coordinate 231,980,506 downwards.
GCTACTTATGTCGTCTGAATATTCTGCTATCAATGATCATGCTTTATACTCCTTACCTCAGTAAGTATTTTAAAACTTATTAGTGTTCCAAAAAGCAAACACCTTCCAAAATATTCGAAAATGAATTAAAAAAGCGATCAATGGTCCCCCAGTTTACGGTACTTAATAGGGTCCACCAGTTTCGAGAATACATTAAGAACTTTTTTTTTCGAATACCAGAAGAAGTAACAGATGTTATCTTTTTTAATACTTTTTAAAGAATATAGACAAATAAATATTGAAATGCTGTTTAACCCAAAGTTCTTCAGTTAATAAAATCAAATAACTTACTCAAGAAAGCTGGATGCTTTGAAATTAAAATATGCCTAAGAGCACCTGCACCCGTGGTCCAAACAGCCGGTTTAGACCCAAACTCCGACCAAAGCAATCGCACTGGTGGTCCATTAGACCAGTTGCAACCCAACTTTTTTTAGAATTGGTAAATATAAGGATTGATCTGAAACTGATGAGATTTGGAACCAATTTAACGGAGTTCTAAACCATTTGACAGTTAATGGAACACGAGTGGGGTTGCCAGTTTTTTCACTGGATTGGATCTAATTTCTTTGGTCCAATTCTTGTATAAATTAGACCCAAGAATAGACCAAATTGTTTATAACTGCGTAAAATTGGATCCAAATATGCTCAGTTCTGGACCAATCCTTATACCAGTTCTAAAAAAAGTTAAGTTGAAACTGGTATAATGGACCACTAGTGCGGTTGCTTTGGTCGTAATTTGGGTCTAAAAAGGCTGTTTGGACTACGGATACAGGTGCTCTTCAAGGTTGCCGTAAAAATTCTATGTTTTTGACCAAAAAAAGTTCTCGAATTCTGTGAAACAATAGCAAATTGGAAACTACTTACTTTTTTAATAGAAAAAAAAATCATTTTACATTAACTTGTTTTTATATTTTTATGAATTAGAGAAAAAATAGAAAGTCGAAGGTGACATAAAAATTTATAATTTTGAAAATCTGTACAAAATTCAGAAAATTTGTTAACTCTGTCAAATAAAAAAAAACTGTGATCTGTGACACAGATTCTGTGACGAAATTTTGCTCAAAATTCCGTGATAATAAAGATTTTTCTGTGATTTCGGCAACCTTGGTGCTCTTAGTAAGCATTTGCTTTATATTTCAAGGATGAAGAAAGAACAAAAGTTGAAATAGTCAAAGAAATGATAGTCTTAAATGATATTAAAATTTCCGAAGTATTTTTGCTCTTTTTCAGTGTCGATCTTTTTCTGAATAAGTGCCTTGTAGTGTATATTTTATTTCTTGCTTTCGAATACTGTATAAAATTGATATGTTTGTATTTAATTCGCATTACGGCAGCAGAAATACCTATAGGCCCTTCCTTACAAACCACAAATGGCTAAAACCGAATTTCAAAAGTATTCTAAAGAGATCACAAGCCCTCATCAATCCTCCAAAGCTATTTATCTGTTAGACAGTGGTAGAGTAAAGTGGGGCAAGAGTACGCACTTAGTTGTGTACTTATTGTATCTCTTCAAAGAACAAAGTATCGATTATAGTAATTAAACCAAATTAAAGTAAGGGCCTTAACCTTGATTGTATGACGCAAAAAGTTTTGATTATGTTTGTAAACATTGATAAAAAATCATATTTTTCAAAAATTACCAAAGCGTACTCTTACCCCACCAGTGGGGCAAGAGTACGCATGAGGTGGGGCAAGAGTACGCATATAATAAGCTCATTGTATTCCATTCTGTTCCGGTGTAAGTGAGGTCTTGAATCATTATAATCGTTTATTAAACAAAACAAAACCTTTATTTCATAAACAATTTTTAAAATAAAACAGTGTTTTTATGGGTAACGCTGTTCGCTTCAGCAAAGGCAAAGGCGAAGGGACGCAAATAGCTGAAAGTCAGACCGTAAAAAGCACTGTGCAGCGCTCTGCAGTGATTTACAAGATCCTCTGACTGCTGAGGGGTAAAAACTGAAGTGAATTGTCCATGGTTTTCAGCACCGAATCCCTGGTCGAGAAAAATGATTGTTATTCACAATTCAATACAAAATATCTTCTGTTGATTACCTTCTTAAGGCGTTTACGCAAGGTTGATTCCGAAGTTCCGAGGCTTTCGGCAATCCGGCTCTTCGATTCTCCGTCCTTCAACCTCTGCCTGGCGTTTTTCAGCTTCTCCGGAGAGCAAGTCTTCCGGCTGGTTTTCCCTTTGTACGTCCTGATTATTGAAAACATGATTATTCTTTGGGTTAGCTTTCCAAATGCTATAAAAAAGACGAAGGAAACCAACGCGTACTCTTGCCCCACCAAACGTGCGTACTCTTGCCCCCTACGACCATTTGTGAAAAATGCTAAATGTGCTAAATGTTCCGATCATATCCTGGCATGAGTGTTCCACAGATTTAATCTATATTAATTATGTGTCCTTTGTCACGTATGCAGATTTGGTTAGCGAATTTCCACGAAGCGTAAAAATGTTTCCAAATACGCATAAAATTACATAAAAATTGGAAAAACTAAAACTTATCTCATTTCTCCGACGTGCGCGAACCAAACCACAAACAAAAACACATATGATCAGCTGACTCGATGACCTGTCAAACCGGTACAGTGTTGCTAGTTTCAGTGTTGTCGTTTACTGTAAAAGCCTAGTGCGTACTCTTCCCGCCTGCGTACTCTTGTCCCACTTTACTCTAATCATAAATTTAAATCCAGCTGTATAGGGTGCCAAAAAATCAATACCTACGTATATCCGCGATCCGGCTTTAGATTGACTTCTAACATTGCATGCTGCACGCCACAACAATCGTGAATCGTGAAAATTTGCTTACACACGAATCGTTGTCATTCAGTAGTATTTTGCCACACTGCCTGCTACCGATAGATACCGATTCACTTGTTGATAGGTATCAGCCTACTGGTATTTTGATTCGTTCTGGTGGCAGTTATCTGTCCGCACCGTAGTTGCTTTAATTTAAAACACGCCTAGCAACTACGGCAAGCTGTCTGTCTATTCGAGCACGATACGAGATACTTGATTGAGTTATCGGTATTGTTTTCAATAATATTATTAGAATTTATTCGTCACTAAATCATGCCGGTTGTTGAATTTATCTACATTTGATTCGCCTGTATTTTATGGATGGCGCTAACATCACGTTTTCTCAGGTTGAAGTCTAGGAATTTGACGTTTTTTTATTTCCTTTTCTGTTGTCTGAGTTTGACACTTCTAAAAGCTGTTCATTGCAATTTACAATTCCAGAAATTTGTAAAAGCGTATTGGTGTCAATGAGCAGCCCTTCGTGGAAAAGTTGCTGGTTTCGAACCAAATTCAAATTCACCTTTCGAATGCCATTAGTTCGTATCCTTTCCCATGTGTGTCAGAATCTATTGTCATTTCTGTGTTGAAACTTCATTCTATATTATCTTTTTCCAGTTCACTGAAACTTTTGAGAGTCATTCGAGTGAGTGCGGAACACGTCGTTTGAGGGATAGAATGTCTTTCGATTCACTATGGTAGAATACGCAGTGAAGGGATGGATACGATATAGACACGTATTTATAAGAACTTTTACATGTGTTTGGTAACTAAGTATTATTTACTCTCCTGCTTTCCCCGTTTTTTTTATTTTGTTTATTTCTACTAGTCGCGCGGTTATGTTTAATTTATATCATTGTCTAAATGAACCGATTATGAAGTGGACAGTAAGAAATGCGTTTGCTTTAAAATGTCTTGAGTTTCAAAATCTTTCAATTTGATATTTTCGATGTTGGATAAAATCACATGCATCTACATTAGGGTGTTCCAAAATTGCATAACTTCTGGGAATCTGGGGGCTCACCCTCCAAATGGTAGATTAGGATGTGCAGAACAAACTTTTGTATGGGGCCGACTAAAAAAAATCATGTTTAGAGGTTCCGCAAGCGCGATCTTTGAAAAAAGATCACTTCCAAAAGATTTGATTTTAAATAATTTCTGGGTCCAACATTTTTTATAAAATTTATATATTTTATATTTTTTTTATTTTGTTTGAGTTAAATACTACACGTAAAAAATGAAAAATGAACCAAATTTTTATCAAAATGTAAAACATGCAAGCTATTTCAAAGAAAAAAAAAATATTTTTTTGGTCCAAAAAGTTTGTATTCAACTGACCGAAATGTGTACCAAGCGTAAAATTATTTTTGATACCACTGCCATCAAAAGATGCGGATTTTTGTGCACTTAAACTTTGCTGAACTAAACATGCTGTTTGTATCATCGTGTGAAGAGCTATTCACGGTTTAACCCTTAATAAAAATCACAATTTAGGATATTTTTTCTTTAATTTATCAAATTTGTCTTAATAAATACCTAATTTAAGATCCAAATATTTACAGAAAAAAGACTTGGATGGTTTAAAGGAGTCATCAGAAGGCCATACGCCAAATTTGAGCGGAATCGGACAACAGGAAGGGGTTGCACTGAATCTCAAGTCTAAAAGGGATTCTGAGACATAGTGTTCTAAAGAAGCATAAAAAACTGGTTTTTCATCATACATTCTTTTCTTTACAAATCGATTGCTTGATTATATAGATTTTATTAAAATTTCATTTAAGACTAACATTTCATCTGAAGACTGCAACTCGATTGGGCTTGAAACAAAAAAGTTATGGCTGTTCAAAGATTGAGTAAAATGTACTCATTGTGTGTTAAACGACAATTTGCCACAAAAAGACAATCTTTGAACAGTCATAACTTTTTATTTCAATTCCAATCGAGTTGAAATCTTCAGGTGAAATGTAAGTCCTAATTGAAATTTTAATAAAATCTATATAATCAAGCAATTGATTGGTAAAGAAGAAAATATATGATGAAGAACCAGTTTTTTATGCATCTTAAGAACACTATGTCTCAGAATCCCTTTCACACTTGAGATTCAGTGCAACCCCTTGGTGTTTTCCGATTTCGCTCAAATTTGGCGTATGGCCTTCTGAGGACTCCCTTAAACCATCCAAGTCTTTTTTCTGTAAGTATTTTGATTTTAAAGTAGGTATTTATTATGACAAATTTGATAAATTAAATAAAAAATATCCTAAATTTAGATTTTTATTAAGGGTTAAACCACACGATGATACAAACAACACGTTTTGTTCAGCAAAGTTTAAGTGCACAAAAATGCGCATCTTTTGATGGCATTCGTATCAAAAATATTTTACGCTTGGTACACATTTTGATCAGTTGAATACAAAATTTTTGGACCAAAAAAATTTTTTTTTCTTTGAAATAGCTTGCATGTTTTACATTTTGAAACAAATTTGATTCATTTTTCATCGTCACTCATTTTGTTTTGAATCCAGGTTCTCATACACCCAACGAAGAGGTTGCAAAATTTCAATGCCACAATGTTACATAAATCTATAAACTCATTGGCTTTGCAGAGCAGTTTCTTGTGCCTTTTTTTTCATCCTACGGTTAACCAGCTTCAAATTAGCAGTTAAAAACGAATGAACGAAAATGAATTAAAAAATATAGAACAATTAAAATTAATCACCGAGAATTTTTGCGTGAAATTTATTGTTATGTTCTCATTGTAAGAACATTTCAAGATTTGAAAATCGTAGATTATAGAACCCTGTCCGACTCTAACACTTCAAAATAGTTGATCCGTGCTTGAACAAAAGTTAAGTAGGTATGTGGTGAAAATGCCTCTTAAACATTTCTACCCGCTCATTTTCAACACCTGTAATTTTCCTATCTTGAAATGTTCTTACTATGAGAACATAACATTCACCGATAAAGTCGTAAAAATCAATTTAAAAAAATATTTAAAAAAATAATTTTTGTATAACATCGAATATCTTTTCTGAGGTACAAAGGTAGATTTGTAGTTTGTGCCCATGAAATGTACTCCAAAAATCAAGAAATATTTTTCATCCAAAGTTTTTTTTTTATAAATCTTCAGTACATCTCTGGAGGTTATTGAGTGAAAAATTTTGTTTGCCCATACAAATTTCCATACAAAATTAAAACTCGTTGTGCTAACTCAAGACTGAATGAATCGTCTCCAGATTTGAATTAATATCTATGAATCTCTTTTTTTGGATTAATATCTATGAATAACACGTGAATTCTTACTTTTGTTGTCGAAGTTTTTTGTTCTTATTTCATAATCAGTTTGTATTTATCAAAAATGCTTTCTTTGATTTCGATTCTTGATAGTTTTTTTTTAAATTCATTATTTAGAAATCTTTTATGAATTGTGACATTCAATTCCTTATCTAAATTCCATTTAGAGCATGGGTGGCCAAACCATGGCCCGCGAAGCTTTTTTCAGAATTGAATGTTTTTCTTCTATACATCATTTAAAAATAAACAGACTATATCAAGCAGAAGAGAAACATTTTTATATTCTTCAATTTTTACAACATTTTACATATTGGTTGTACTTTGCAATCACATATAATTTATAAAATAAATATTTGTTGTTTAGTTATTTCATACAAGTGGTATTGAAAGTGGTGTTTCTGGGAGCGTTAAGAGTCTTCAAGCGGAAACTAGTATAATTTTGGAGAGTTTGGAAGTCGTCAGGGAGATATGCTCATAAATTACGAAAGAACTCGAATAACCAAAACTAAACTAAAATGATGATGAGAAAGAAAATAATTATTTATGTTTATTTTGAGCTGAAAATTCGCCGTTTTCCAAAATCACTCACAAGATTTTAAAAAAAATTAGACTTTGCAGTCCAAAATTTCATTTGTCAGCAGCGATTGAAACAAATCAAAAAGGAAAACAGAAGCTCAAAATAATTTAGTACAATTATCACATTATATTGTAATCACACCATTATCAGAGTTATAATGGTACAAAACTTCTAGTATTTGTAATTCGAATTATATTTTCGAAACTTTGTTTACCAACAAAAATTATTCAGTGTACTAAAATTTATTTAAAAAATATTAAAACTCTGAACTTTATTTGTATTTAACTTCAACAGAAAAATTTATCATTTTTTAAGTTAAATCGAAATGATATATTTCAGTTTTAGTAACGTTTTTTTAATTAACGTGCAATGGTATATAAACTAATAGACAGTGTTGGGCATTAATACGCTGATCGCTAATTAATGTGCTTTATTTTTGTTAGAAAATTCGTTTTCTCTCCAAATTAGTGGTAATTGGCAGTTTAGCTGAACAAGCTCGCCATTAAGAGGAGAAGAAGAACAAATTAGTGGTAAACATGCTCCGCCAAAATTAATTTGACATGCGAGATGACTGATATAAAGTTTCCCTCAGATTGTGGAGCTTTTTTATCTGTCAGTTCACCAAAAATTAAGAGAGAAAATAATAAGAAAATACAAAGCCAGACTCTGCAATTAAAATATTCAGTTAGGTAAAATTTATGTAAATTTCAACTGGAACTTATTTGGAACTTACGTATTATGGAGAAGGGGGACTTTAAAAAAAATATATTTTTTCATAGTAATTTGCTTTTTCCTTTTTTTTATTTCAAAAAGGAAAAATGACAATGATAATTTGAAAAAAAAAACAAATCAAATTATTTATATCCTTTTCATGTATGGTTTTCTCACTTGTTGAATTTTAATTTGATCAAATAGGAAATTTTAAAAGAACGATCATAAAAATTTTAAACTTTGAGATTAGGTATGAGCATATTTTGAAAGTTTCCAAAAGATCAACACAAGAACATAACATAGAAAAGCTCTTTTTATATTATTTTTTATTATTAGAATTGAAGAGCGTAAGGAAATTTCATCGAAAAAGCGAAAAGCTTAGGAAGGGTTTTTTTTTTAACAATCCCGTTCTGCAGAGTGATCCTTATGGGATGAATTTGCTCAGAAAATATAAAATCTCCTAAAACGCTGTTTGTGAAGTATTGTCGAAGAAATTAAAACATGTAAAAAAAAATTGACTAAATTGACACTTTAGGTAACCCACTGAAATTTGTTTGCATTTCATACTAAAGAAAAATTCGTTGTGTGGCCCGCAAGCAACTCTCAGTACTAAAATTTGGCCCGCCTGTTGAAAATCTTGCCCACCCCTGATTTAGAGCATTTTTTTCCTCTAAATTATCTTCGATATATGAAACCTACATTAAAAAATCATTATAAAAAACATGAATCAGTTTTTTTTTCAATTTCTAGAATATTTTTGTGAATATATAATACAAAAATATCCACGCGTTTCGGAAATAATTTTATTTTTGTTAGTGTTGTTTAAAAACAATACTACGCATTCAATGGTTAAAATGAACAATTATGATATATCATTATTCATTCTGAATCTTATCTTTGTTCCTAAATATTGATCTGAGCAAAAAAAAAACACATTTGAATAATTTAGAAATGATACGCTCGTATTCTACAAGGTTTTTGAAAATGTCTCAATTTGTCTGGTACGAATACTTGCGGGAAAGTGCTTGAGGGCTAGTCTAGAAATAATAGAAAATTTGAGTTACAGGCTTGAAATCTGATATAATGTCGGATTTTTGTACTGAATATTGTCATATACGGGATTCTCTCTTGCTTCGAAGACAATCATTCCGATGTTGACAATAGCTTCCTGTAGCGTAGGGAGATGAGGGCATAACGAGCACCCAGGGCATAATGAGCACTCCTTTTTTCTACATAAGTACGTATTTTCTTAAACAAATTTTCATGAGGATTTGTTTCGTTTTACCTCTAGTATTAATTTTTCACCAAAAAAGGGATATCCTTTTCATCTTTACAGAAATATTAAATAAAAACCAGCAAGGTTCTCAAGTGACGAAAATATTATAATTTTTGAGCACCACCAAATAAGCTTTTATGACCTTTAAATCATCTTAATTTGAAATGTACGCACTGCAACATGATCTACACATTGTTTCTAAATTTTCACCATCATAAAATTTTTGACTTTTCACATTAATCAATTTCAAAACGCTTTTTTACTTTAATTTGTTCACTAGAGGCAAACAGAGCACTATCAATGAAAGCATAATGAGCATTTTCTGCCGGGGAATCTAGCAGCGAATTCAACTCGATGAAGTCAACTGAATAATAGAGCTACAGCTTGACTTGTTTCGTCTGTCGATTTGGCCTTTTGGTAAGGTGTCGGAGAGGTAATCAGTAGACTCGAGTTTGATTCCTGTTCGAGGGGATTTTTTTTGCAGATACTATTCATGATTCATTTTTTTTATTGTTACATTATACGGCTAATAGCATCAAAGCATCATCCGTCAAACAAAACACCAGAAACATAATGTATGAGCATGTGTTAATTCTTTGAATTCTACAAACAGACCAAGATTATTTTGTTATTGCTTTGTTTGATAAATCTACGCCTCACCGTTTAGTGCAATCATGATCATGAATGATAAATGAAAAAAAATCACCTCGACCAGGAATCGAACTCGAGCCTACTGATTACCTCTCCGACATCTTACCAATAGGCCAAATCGTCAGACGATACAAGTCAAGCTGTAGCTCTATTACTCAGTTGACTTCATCGAGTCGAATTTGCTGCTAGAATCCCCGGCAGAAAACGCTCATTATGCCTTCCTTACTGGTGCTCATACTGCCTCGGGGGGTTTCGCATTATGCCTCTACAGTGACTGGTTTTCAGCTTTCGGCAAAAAATTTCAAAATGCATTTTTGAACGTTTTTATCTACTTTTTAAAGTTTCATCCAATTAGGCAATAGACTATTTGAGTGTCTGAACACGAAACAATGATGTAATTCACATATTACAGCTCTTCTCTATGGTTAAATAAGCGTTTTCCTTAAGGTGGCCATTATGCCCCCTTCTCCCCTACCCACTAAAAATGTGGACACGATAAAAATGCCCAGACATTTTTTAACATGACTGTATGCAAATTGCAAAACCAACTTGTTTTACTAACAATTTTCGAGCTGGGTGCTCAAATGTGTATTTAGTGACCACCTTGAGAAGGACACTTATTTAACCATAGACAGCAGCTATTACATGCTATTTTTCTTTAAAAAGTAGATAAAAACGTTAAAACAGCATTTTATTATATTTTTTTTTTTAAAGCTGGAATACAGTAACTGTAAGGCCATAATGAGAACCCTTCCTGGGGCAGTATGAAAACCTGTAAACGGGACGCGATGAGCGTTTTTTGCCGCAGAATATAGCCGTGAAATCAACTCGATGAAGTCAACTGTATTATAGAGCTACAGCTTGACTTGTTTCGTCTGTAGATTTGGCCTATTGGTAATGTGTCGGAGAGATAATCAGATGACTCCTGGTTGAGGCGATTTTTTTTTCATCCCCCATTCATGATTGAGGAATAATGTGTACATCATGATGCAGTGCGTACATTATAGATCAAAATGATTTTACGGTCATTAAAGCTTATTTTCCGTTGCTAAAAAAATATAATTTAGGAATTATTCGATAATACACAACTCTTTTTTTATTTCCTCATCTGAAATTGCTTCAAAAAAACAAAATGAATTGTAAAATTTTAGTTTTGGGTCAACTCATAAATTTTGCACGTTTTCTAGTCAATTTGAATTTGGTGGCCTACGATTCACAATTTTTCAAAATACATAAAAGTACTTTTTTTTCAAAACAGACAGAATTGGAGGAAGGTAATTTATTTTAAAAAAAAAGCCAATTGATACCTTAAAAATGTAGAAAACCGTTCCATTTATTTATTTCTTTTTATCTTTTATAATAAAGCAGTTATGAAGCAAAGAAAACCTCACCCCACCCTCTCATATTTTCGGCATTTGAGAACCTAGTTGGTTTTTTTTTAAATATTTCTGTAAAGATGTTAAGGCGATTTCTATTATTCTGAAAAATTTATACTATACGAAGTACGAAACTGATCCTCATGAAAATTTATTGAAGAAAATACGTACTTTTGTAGAAAAGAGGAGTGCTTACTATGCCCCGGGTGCTCGATATGCCCTTATCTCCCCTAGGTTAATAATCATGTCATGACGGTTAATAAACATGATTTTAATAAATTATCAATTCTGCTCTCGAGCATAACTTAAATAGCCTCATTTTTTCAAGCTCTAGGGAAAAGACTGGTTATAAATTTTCACCAAAGCGAGAGGGCTGGTATACAATTTTGAACACGTGTTTGTAAAAAGCTTAGAAAATTGTTTTGTCATAGAGTCGGATGAAAAGGAATATCCTCGAAAGCCTTGTCATCGGCATCATCGAAATTTTTGTTTTTAGATAAATGAGCAACCATTTTTGAAATTATAATTTTTCAGATAAATGAGCACCTATTTTTCAAATTGGTCTAACGCACAGTTGAAATTGCGACGCTATTTCCCTCAATGGAGTGTTCGCCGGCAAGAAAATAAAACTTTCACCGTGTTTTTGCTTGTTATCCTAACTCTCACAAGGGAATGCAAACCATGCGCATGCGTCCTCACCATATCAGCTAGCAAAGTTCTCGAAACCATTCTTATGCTGCTTCCTCATTCAGGCTGTTGTTGCTTTCGGTTATATGCTGCAGGGTCGACTATTTCCCGGTATGACGATGGCTTCGCATCCTTCCTCCCTTTTATGTTGCTCGGGTGAATTGGAATTCCGCATAAATTACGGGAATAGGCAAGCTACCGGGAAAAAAAAGAAACTGGAGCACCATACACTCCGACTTATGTTGAGTAAGGCATTCACCTCGTGGTTTCAAGTGGTGCTGAAGCATTTTCCTTTCGCATAACACCCTCTAGGACTTTGGGTTGATTACACGAGTTGAAAGCCTCCTTCCTGTGGGCTCTGTGTACCTACGTGGTGGAATAGAGAGCTTCCACATTATGCTTCGCTCCTGGTAGAGGAACATTTTTTATCGTCGACCGAAATTCCCACGGTCGTCATCGTCGTCGTCGTCTTTGGATGTGGTTGTTGTTTTCGGGTAAGCCGGCGTCTCAAGCCGGCAAACTAACACGTGTTTAGGGTGCCACGTGGAAGCGGCCGGCATGCGAAAAGGGACAGGCGGAGAATTTGCCGGCAGGTTTGGGTGGTTCAGCAGGATTGTGTGAAATAATTTGGCGAGATTGTTGATAACTCTGGCTGCATCCGGGGAGCGGCCAAGAGGGAGAAAATTTAGAAAATGAGAGCTGTAACGGACAATGTTAAGGTTGATGGGAGTTTCGTCCTTGGGAAGACGATGATTCACTTTGAGTATTTATGTACGCTGCTGGTGATACTGTAGTCGGCTGTTTATCTACGGAATCCTCCAAGGAAAACAGTTAAATTGCTTTCAGCTTCTTTTTGATGGTGACGTGAATAGCAATTTGAAAGTATTATTATGCGTTTCACACGCTTTCTTAATACAGCTATTTAGGTTAGTACGACACGTATCAGTTTCAAACCCAAATATTTCAAAAGCGTTTCGAATCCATTTTAACGGAAGAGTTTTAACCTGTAAAGCCTAGTTATATGTTATTCAGTTTTAAGCTGGCGCCAAAGATTGTGCTGAAGTTATCTTTCTCAAGGAAGAAAATGAGTTTACAATTTGATTATAAATCCTGTATTTATTATTAAACGGGGTAACCTCGCAAATTTATTCGTAGTATCTAGGAGGAAGCCTATTTTTTTTTTCTTTCTCTGTATGATTTTCCTATCTGACAATAACGGTTGGTCACGTTTTTCGATACTAAGCTCCAGAAAATAACATGGATTTCTTTCTCACATTATTTTCCTGTGGTGATAGTCGAAAATTGCTATCATTCCATCCATATGTAGGGTAAAATAAAGTTACCTTCATGATAAAAAAAACTGTGCTGATCATTGAAGCAAATTAGGCATGGGAGTGTATTTCGGTACGAGGAATATTTCTATGATGGTTTGGAACCCTTCCTTTTCTCCAATGGGGAGATATGAAGGGAGCAAGGGGTTCTCTTACATTTTTTTCCATAACACGAGAACTAATCAAGCAAATGGAATCAAATTTGGCATGTAAAGGTATTTGAGTACGAGAAATGTTTCTATGGTTATTTGAGACAACTCTCTCCATCCAGCGGGATAGAAGAAAATGAGGGGGGAGCTTCCGTACAATTTTAATACATAGCTCGAGAAATTATCGGGCAAATGGAACATAATTTGGCATAGGAGGGTATTTCAATACGATGATAAATTGGTGCCACTCCTTTCTTTCAGTGGGGAGATATAAATGGGGAAAGGGGCTTCCATACAAATTTTGCATAACTCTAGAATTAATCGAGCAAATAGATCCAAATTTGGCATAAAAGGGTATTTGAGTACGAGAAATATTTCTATGAATATTAAGTACTCACATCCAATGGAGAGATAAAAGAGGTAAATGGGACCCTTTAACGACTAATCAACTAACCAAGCAAATGGAACCAACTTTCACTCCAATAGCTGCCCAACTTTTTTACGCACGATTTGTCTACCGTATTTTGTTTAATTTATCAATGGACAGCTTTTTAAAATTGGAGACATGAATTCCGGCGTGTTTCTTTGTCTGTTGGACGAACCATACAGAAAGTTTTACCTGCTTTAACACCTTAAGATTATCTAGATGGTTTGGATTTCGCTTGATTGAACTTCTCGGCTTAATGGAGTCAACCATCTTCCTTTTGATTAAAATTTTATCTAACCGTTAGATCCTCTAGGCCTCGTCGAATGATTTAACCACATGAGTTTCGTTGTAATAGTTGATTTCCAATGATTTGCGAGATTGGAATTACCTGGATTTTCCACGATCGGGCTAAAAAATTATGGTCGATGAGGAGCTGCATTATTCATGCCTATATGTTTCAATTCAAAACATTTGTCTGGATTGTTCAGTTTTGGGTAAATTCGATCTCTGATACCTGATAAACTAACAAATCTACTTGTTTGGTAGTTGAGCATCACTGATATCAGATGCTAATTAAGTTCGATGCGCTCTCGAAAACCGGTTTGGCTCAACTCCGTTCGACCCAGTCAAAACACCAGCTTCTGATACGGCAAAGGCTTTGTGAGGACCCCGCCACAACAAATCACCCACAAATCACCCTTTGTGAACCCGGCCTGGGCATTGCTGCTGTTTGTTGTCTAATAGAACACAATAGCTGATGACCAGAGAAGCAACAACAATCGAGAGATGGGAGTAAGCTGGTACGGTGTGATCGTGGTCGATCGCAATAGACAAAATCATCGCACGAGAGTGAGTTCCACCTCAGAAACCTCAACGGACAGCAAATAAAGCGGAGGATCTGAAGACCAGCCAGTCCAAATCCAATCCGCACTCAACTCACATCGAGCCATCGTCGGGAAACTTTATTCGTTTTGTTGCCTGCATATTGTAACGCTAATTTTAAGTAAAACAGTAATTATAAGTATTGTTCTAAGTTGAAGTGATCTGTTTTACTGCCTAGTCGGCATTTAATTATTTGAAACTCCAAACAATTGGAATATTCGGTTTATGCGGGAGGTAATTGATTGCTAGGCAGACTGGTGTTGCAACCGTGCTGGCGAAAACTACGATTGGGAAATCGATGTTGGGATAGGTCGGATCTAGAGCAACCTATCGGAGGATTTGCAACCAAGGTAATCAGGAACCTGTGCCCAACATTATGGTCCTTCGAACCGGATGAGTCGAACCCGGTTACGTATTTCCTGATCGTTTGGCGCTTCTGAGGAACGAAGCGCGAACCACCATTGTTCAACGGATAGCATCACGCCAACAAATCGCCATCGCAGTGCAATTTTTGCTGAACAATAGTGCGCCATAGCATTCGGCTTTGGAACAAAGCAAGGCGCCAATTGATTTAATCTGGGCTTCGGTTGGACACCATTTTAGGAAAATAAGGTGAGCCCTGTATCGTGGTATATGTTCAGCCACTTGGAGTCGGTGAGACTTGTAAACTGATTCCCTCCGTTTTTTTGTTCTGTTTACTTTTTTTTCGGAGGACATTCACCTACGTGAAGCGGCAGAGAGACAGTGGTTCTCAAGTCGATTTTGGATTTCGGCAATAATTTGCTAGTTTGGTCGGAACGATTCATCACCACGGGTGTAGTGCTTTGTAAATCAACGGATTTGGACGGATCGATACACCAAGGCAAGGGTCTTAGGTGTTGGTCATTGCAAGGCTCGGGTGTGCGTCATCGGAATTTGGAACGACGGTCAACGGTACAATTTTATGGTGCGGGTGCACTAGTGGTTTGAAGGCTTTGGATTGTTCTCGGAACGGATTCATGGATTGATGATGCACAGAGGCTAAGTACTGCTGCGATCTGGTATGTTATTTCTGATACTTCTTGAAGCCATTTTGTTTTTACTGGTGACTAATTGGTCAGATTTTGCGAGTGCGAAATCGATTGTGGAGCTTACAATAAGCTGGATATAATAATCGTTTATAAATCCATTATTACGCGAATAATTGGATTGGTGCACTGATGTGTGCTATTGCGTCACGAGAATTATTTGGTTGAAACTCAAAGCATTGAGTTCAAATTGTGTTTATAGAAAATTAAGGGTATTCCCTTTTGGATTTTATTTTGAATTTGGATTGAATTTTGATTTTCACGAATTATAATGCCTGTTTCAAAATCCACCAAGGAGCTTAAGGCTACACCCACGCTTAAGTATTGGACAGTTAAACTCAAGGATATTCAATCGTCCTTTACCGATATCTGGGAATTTGTTGAGACCTTTCAAGAAGGTGCAACATTAGGTCAAATTTCTGTAAGATTGAATGCTATTGATGATTTGTGGGAGCGTTTTGGCGAAGTTTTAACGGAAATTAAGTCGCATGATGATTTTTCCGGCTGTGATGAGATTTATGACAAAGAACGTAAAGAATTGAGTGATAGGTATTACTATGCCAAATCCTTCCTAATGGATAGGACGAAGGAACGTCAAAATCCTCATGATTTGGATCAGTCTTCTCGCACAGATTTTGGTAATCATTCGAATGTGGATCATGTTCGCCTCCCACAAATCAAGCTTCAATGCTTTGACGGTAATATCGATGAATGGCTTGGATTTCGTGATCTTTACCTTTCATTGATACATTGGAAACAGGAATTACCTGAGGTGGAAAAATTTCATTATTTAAAAGGTTGTCTCCAAGGGGAGCCAAAGGCTTTGATCGATCCTCTTCAGATCACAAAATCGAATTATATTGTTGCTTGGGATATGCTCTTGAAACGCTATAATAATAGCAAACAACTTAAAAAGCGACAGGTGCAGTCACTGTTCAAGTTGCCTTCAATGGTAAAGGAGTCGGTAGCAGAGTTGCAAACACTTTTAGAAGGTTTTGAAAGAATTGTCAACACCCTCGACCAAGTCCTAGAGTCAGCTGAGTATAAGGATTTGTTATTGGTCAATTTTTTGGTATCGCTTTTAGACCCTGTTACGCGTAGAAGTTGGGAAGAAGATTCTTCTACTAAAGAAAGCGATACTTTGTCGGAGTTAACAGAATTTCTCCATCGGCGAGTGCGTGTCTTGGAGGCTCTTCCCCCAAAGCCTTCCAATAGTGGTGCAACGCATTTTCAAGTGGCAGTTAAACCGAAAGGTGTTAGCATCAGAACGTACCACAATAATGTGAAGTCGTCTTTCAGATGTCCTGCGTGTAAGGACGGGCATTTCCTTTACCAGTGTCAACGTTTTTTGAAGATGGCTGTTGATGAACGGGATTCGCTGCTCAAGGATCAGTCCTTGTGCAGAAATTGTTTTAAATCTGGACATATGGCTAAAGAATGTTACTCGAAATTTTGGTGTCGAAACTGCAAGGGTCGGCATCATACGTTGGTGTGCTTCAAGGGAAGATCGGATGGTCAGTTAGGGACCTCACGACCGTCAGGGTCATCGTCAAATCAAAAACATCATCAAGAAGCTAGTACTGTTCAAACATCCAACTCAGCAACTACTTGTATGATGTCGGGAGCGTCGGAAAAGGTTCATTCTCAGGTTCTTCTGGCTACAGCGATAGTTTTCGTCGAAGATGAAATGGGATCACGTTTTCCAGCTCGGGCGCTTTTGGATTCTGGATCGGAAAGCAATTTCATCTCAGAAGGACTGAGCCAACAGATGAAACTAAGTCGGAGAAAGGTGGATGTATCAATTCTTGGTATCGGACAGGCGAAGGCAAGGGTGAAGCATAAGATTGACGCGGTGATACATTCGCGGGTAACAAGATTCTCGAAGGAAATGAGTTTTTTGATTTTGCCGAAGGTAACGGTCGACCTACCAACGACGTCAGTAGCTACAGATGGTTGGGTCCTTCCTAGTGGTATTGATCTGGCAGATCCATCATTTT
>NC_073693.1:231943683-231962742 GCF_029784155.1 Uranotaenia lowii | reverse complement strand
TTGAAGTCTAATAACTTTTTTATCAAAAGTCGAATCGAAATGCAGTCTTCGGATAAAATATTTGTTATAATTTAGGCTTTAAGAAAAAACTGTTTTCAAAACAATCGGCCAAAGGGGACCAAAGTTATTCATGAAAAACTGGATTTTCGTGTTTTTTCCGAATAAAATGTCTCAAAATCCCATACAAACTTCAGGGTCGTTGAGTGACCCCTTCCCGAGATCCGATCTGGCCCAAATTTGGCATGAAACCTTGTACTAGGCAAAGGATTAATTTAAACCTGCAGCGCATAACATTTCACAAGCTTGAAATTTCCCATACAAATTTGAGGCAGTCTATTGACCAGTTTCTGAATTTTTTATCCCCCACCAATCAACCGTATCGAAGAAGAAGTACCGAATAGAGCTGGCACTACGTTCTGCGATGCAGTTGATTATGGATGGTTCGACCGCCATGTTGAGTTCTAGCTGCGGCTACACCCACAAATCAGACTCTACTCCAATAATGAACTTCCTTGGAGGTGGAATTATCGGTATAATATTCTATGCCGAACTGGCATTAACAAGCTTTCTAATAACTGGCATTATCCTCCCAGCAAACCTCATTGCATATGTCTGAAAGAAACCAAATAAATCTTATCCATAATTACCTAGACTAACATTTAAAAAGGGCCAAACTTTTTAGACATAAATTTTATAAACATTTTTAGTTCGAAAATAACAACTCCTACACAAATGTGGTTCATGATAATGTTTTGGAAAATTAATGGAATTTTTAGAAAAAAAAATTGACAAAAATATTTTAAAATCCTACACTGAGAAAAATGAATTTCAAAAACCAAAACTCAATTTTCCACAAAAATGCCATCCCCTCGATCAGTGTTCCACCGTACCCGACAAAAACAAACACAAATCGTCACCAGTGTATTGCTAGCTCACTCATCCACACGCTCCCTCGCAACACTGACAAAAGTTTCGGGGCACCACCGCCCGATGGCAGTGCAACACCAGGTCAAAACCAGTGCAACACCGTCCGAATAAACAAACAGTTTGACAGCATCTAGTGGTGCACCAGTGCAACATTCGACATAAACAAATACGGTATAAGCCGGGTAATAATAAGGCCTACAAGTCGTCGCATATATTACAACTTGTGCATATTTGAGGGAAAAAAGCTTTTCTAACCAAAACTTTTTCATAGTTTTTTTTTCAAAATCATGTAATTTATTTTTTCAGTGTAGATTCAGTGTAGAGTGTAAACCTTTAATTCAAAAACTGATTTGTTGAATTTATTGTAGGTACTGATTTCAAAGAAATAAGAGCTTCGATTGTAATAATTGATGGTAAAAGTAAGTGGAAATCCTACACTGAAAAAAATGCAAACTAAAAACATAATGTTGATTTATAAAAAATGGCCATCTTAGAATTCGATGAATTGGTAGTAGGAAATAATGTGGTCTACAACTCTTCTAAACATCGCAAAGTGAGCATTCTTAAGGGAAAGAAGTTTTTCTAGCAAAAACTTTTTTTCATTGTTTTATGAAAAACGAAAAACAAATATTTCAGGTGTGTAATGATTAAACTTAATAAGAAGCAGGCCATTATAAGGAGTGTATCGAAAATAAGTTATAAACACATTTCTTTTCATTGTATTGATTTTTTTGATGATTCAAACAAAGAAACAGTTCGGAAGTGTTTTAAAAAGCTTATTCTTACAGCTTATAAAGAAATACAAGTAAAAAAGTAATTATTGGTAATATTCTCGGACTTAACGCTTGATGCGTTTCATTATGTTTTGTACAGCTGATTGATCACACTTCTTGGCCGCAGCATTCCAATTTTTTTTGAAAACCGCCATGGTCCTGTTGGCCTTACCATCCTTCTTGAAAACTCTCTTGACAATAGCCCAATATTGTTCTATGGGGCGAAGCTGGGGGCAGTTTAGTGGGTTAATATTTTTCTCAACGAAATCTACATCGTTATCCTCAAACCATCTAAGAGTGGATTTAGCGTAGTGGGCTGACGCCCAATCCTGCCAGAACAATGGTGGAGTCGTATGTTTCTTATATAATGGCAGCAACCTTTTCTACAAACACTCCTTTTGGTAGATATCGGCATTTATTGTTCCTTTTGTAAAGTAACTCGCCAATTTCAATTCGCAGGAGCAGATTGTCCGCCACACAAGCACTTTTTGACCAATTTTTTCCACCTCAATCGACTTCTCGTGGTCACTCACATCCTCCCCAAATGCTACAGTGTAGAATTGTGGTCCCGGAAGAGTACTTGAATCCTCTTTTACATAAGTTTCATCGTCCATGAGAATGCACGCATCTGGCTTCTGCAAAATCCGATGATACAGCTTCCGGGCTCTGATTTTGGCTCGTGATTTTTGTTCAGCCGTTTGTTTGGAAATTTTCTGCTTCTTGTATGTCTTCAGGTTGTTCCGCTGTATCATTCCGATCGATGTCCCAGCTTTTTCCGCCAAATCCCGTATAGACATCGATCGATTCCGGTTGATGAGGTTGATTACCTACGGTCCAGATTTGGGTCAGATGGTCCTAGTCTCTGTCTCTTCCTGGCAAATCATCGAACGTATAGTGTTCCCCGAACTTGTGGATGATGGATTTTACGCTCGCACATTAGTGCGTTGAGGACCCCGTAGTTAGACCTAGGTGTTTTGTTTTAATTTAATTTTAAGTCATCATTTGGATCTATATGCGATCTGTTGATCAGAATAAACAAATAAATAAATAAAGACAAAGACAAATGTATCAATTAAGTGGAACCTAAACAGCTAAATCAGTCTTGTGTTTATATCATCTTCATCAGGATAACTAGTTGATGGCTCGTCAATACAAGGGATGGTGCTGTTTTTAATCGTACGCAGTTTTTTGTTAGAAACACTTCTCTCGTGCTGTATCGTTGTCAGGCATGAGAAACAAATACACATTATTTATTTATTTATTTCTGGAGTCTTTGACTATAGTCATACAGACTGATTGTTTAAGTTTAGCTTATAATTAAATTACAAAACAATAATTTAGGTGACGTCACGGATTGCACATTTAAACTTAAATTTTGTAAAACGATAGTCAAACAAGTGAGAAACAGCATTAAAAACTTCACAACATCGAAAAAAGGGGTGATTCTGTCCGAAGACTATCCTGCTTTTTGGCAGCCAAAACATGGTTTGATTACTCAGTCGGCGTGCTGGAACGTGTATGTTCAATCTTTGGAGCAATTGCGGGCAGTCAACGGCATTTGTCAAGATATCGTAGACGAAGGTGCGCTGTAGAAAAGTTTTTCTTTGGCTCAAAGACGTCATTGATAGCAAGGCACCCCTCTCAGAATAGGGTGTAACCGTACGGGATCTTGCCATGGCAATCGTCGCAGGGCGTAGCGGAGGAATTTTTTCTGAATCCTTTCGAGTCTTTCGCTGTGAACAGAGTGGTAGGGTGCCCAGACCGGTACCGCATATTCCAGAACACTGCGTACTAATGAGCAGACAACTGTTTTCAGAGCATACGGGTCCTCGAAGCTGAATGTAGTGTAGAGAGCAAAGTGACGCAGGAAGCAAAGGCTTTGGCTGCAGTGGTCGCGGTGTGTTGAACGAATGAGAGCTTTTGGTCAAACGTTATTCCGAGATCTTTAGTAAAGGTTACTCTTTCGAGAGAGGTGTTCCTTAAACCGCAGTCGTAGACAACAGAGGCTTAGTTCTTAAAAAGCTTATACACTTAGATTTTTCCATACCGTGTAGTCCGCACCATACTAATAATCGATCGACGTCCTCCTGAAGCACAACACAATCCAATATCGAATCAATGGTCCGGTAGATTTTAAGATCATCTGCAATGACTACCCTGCGGAACACCAGGCGGCATGTCGAATACGGAGGAGTTAGTCCCACGAATGTTTATGAAGCCTTGACGATTCAGCAGATACGAATACAGCCATTTAGTTGCCCACTCGGGAAATCCATATCGATCATTGTTTCATCCATTTCATGATTATATCCCATGGAATGAATTTTTTTGATCACTTTCATCATTACGGCAGTGGTCACGAAAGGGCTTGCCAAACGGAGATTCTACTTTTTTGGCCACATTCCGAACTGAGGCAGCCTTCTTACTGGTGTAAACACGCCTGATTTCCAAAGTTCCGGTCCAAAGTTTTTTCCACCGGACCCAGTTTCCGCCCATATATTTTTTGTCCACGAAGCTGCTTTTCTATGCATACTTCTGAATCGCATTTCAGACCGCTCCAATAATCTTCCATTTTCGCTAACTGACTCAGCGAAATGTTGCGAAAATACACAGCAGAAATCAGCTGTCCTCCGGAATGAGCAGGGTTGTATCAAAATCATGTTAAGACATGATGGGACACCCTATATGACAACTATCAACTTAACGAAGTCAAAATGAGTTGAAGATTGATACGGTTCCTTCTGACAAATCGAAGGATAAATTCATCCTTCAAGGGTAGGATTTCGGAACATATCGCTTTTCTTGGACCAGCATTTTATATGATAGTGCAAACTATTCATCGGTTAACCTACCCTTGTTTAATAAGGTTCCCCAGGGCAATCGTTTGAGGTCGTCGATTTTTAACACTGGTGTAAAAGAGTTTTGCAAAGTTTTATTGTGGTATGTTTTTCTGAGTTCTCTTCGCCCAACCATGTGAAAAAATTGTAGTGAGTACATTCATGGGTTTACAATTAAAAATAATAACTATCCTTTTACAAAATATCGCGGTATTTACTAGCTATACGATCAACCCTAACCGAAATTTATCGTTTCTTTGGGCTTTCGGTGGTTACGGTTCGTTTAGATTCGGTCAGTCTTTCCCGAATCGTACCATTAACATCATCATCTTGATCGCGTTTGCTTTCTTAAAAGGCACTGTTGATGCCTTGCCATCATCCACAACCGCATGGCATCGCGATATCGGTAAACATTCACACCTCCTTCTTCTCGTCTCGTTTAAGAGATCAAATAATGTAGTCTCGTTGCATTCGCTAGGAGGGGAGCCTAGTGAAAAGTGGCTAGGAAAACACACTCAGAATTTATCAACAATCATAAAAAGGTATAAATTGTGGAAACAATTACCTACTAGTCGAACAGGATTGGATTGGAGGCGAGAGAAAAATAAATGAAAATTAAAAACATTTTCCCATAACTCAGCGTTGACGTTGCGGGGAAACGGTCTTCGGGTTGCTGGTTGACAGATCAGAACAATCAATTGTCTCCCTCGAAGAAGATCATCGTGTTCAGCTCTAAGAGCGCGATCCGGGATGCGCGCAGACGCGTCGGGGACTCGTATATTTTTCGCACCCGAAACCGCGCGGCCAGTCAGCGATCGGCGCGGCGATCATCGTCTTCGTCGTTTTCTATAAAAAAGCACTTGTGGGGAAATCATACTTTTCAGTACATTCGCAAAACTAAACCGGTCAGCATCGGGATCACACAGGAATCGGAAAGCGCGCGCGCCGGGAAAAATCTTACTCTGCGCCTCTCGGTTTCGCGGTAGTTATTTGTCCTTGCGTCAGCCCCAAATTAGTTATCCGGTGAGGGGGCGCTAGTGGTTTTTTTCGTGTCTGTACTGGTGTGATTTGGGTTAGTGTCTACTGTGTGTGCCTTAGCGCACACTGAACCTGACACCCGGTGGACTGGTGAGAGGAAGAAAAAGAAGAATTTCATTCACGCACGTCCACTTCTGCCGTTAAGCCAGTGTGCTGGATCGCGGATTTTCACGGCGGGTGGCAAACTCACGTCCGACAGATTGCAACGCCCATGCCATGCGTGATTCACTTTCGCAATTTTTCTCGTCAGCAGCTGGTCATGACTGTCGGAAACACAGTTCAGACTCCGATAATAGCTTTACAGGTGATTTGGGAATTTATTTCTTGTGATGCTTACGTAACCGTTAGAAAAATATTGTATTAAGTGCACCACGTGACAGCACCATTTGTTAACACACCCAATTGGAGAAAAGTGAAACGCATTCAACAGGTGCCACGATAACTATACTTGAAATAAAAAGATAAAAATACCATGCGGCTCCATGAACTACCCAATTTTAAGCCGTCGAGTCGATCGATGTTTTTTTCAATGGGAGTTGCTTCATTGTTGCACTTTCCGATTCGATATCACTCGATCCAAACATGATCGCCATTCAAGGCCGTTTGTTTGCTCTCGATCGTAATACGGAGAATATAGTGACAGTAGATCGCAATGGTGATGATTGATCAATTGGTTCAGTGAACGAGACCAGCAGGGAAAATACGTTTCGCGAATTGTGACGGGTATTTTTTTTCCCCAAGTTCCGTTCTAGGAATGCTGAACATCAATTAAGAATTAAGTTCCTTAAACGAAAAAAAAAATCTAATTATTCATCCAAAAACATCTCTAATTGGATGCCTGTCATCTGAAAATTAACACTGCAATGGAGTGATAAATAGGAAGCTGCGGGCTATTTTTGTGAGCATGTTACTCTACAATGTAACAACAATGCTGTGCGTCATTCGAAAATATATCAACGGGGCAAACATTAATGATACCAGACGCTTGTGTTCACCTTATTTGGAAGATAATTCAAAAAACAAACAAAACATCTGTTGATTAGTTTCTCAGTGACTAAGTGAACTTGTGCCAAAGGAAAAGCTTTCTGTTCTTGAAAAAAAAAAGAACTAGTTTGAACAATGGGGTGTAAAAGATCAAATAAAAATTGTGCTGAAGATTTTCAATTAATGTGATTTGTGATGAGCTTTAATTTAGTGTATTAAGCGCAATTACTTGTTTGATAATGTACTCATGTTTTGTTACTAAAGCGCTTTATTGCTTCAGATTTGGTGAAATTAAACAAGATTTAAAACATAAATATTATGAAAATGAACCAGAGAGGATTAAAAGGCCGAAAATCTCAGTGGACAATTGGGCGAGTGGTTGGCGTTACGATCATTTTGTGACATGAATATCATATTGAAGATGAAAAAATATGTGAATGACTCAATGAAGTGAAAATATAAAAAAATGTACACATACTACTTATTTTTTAAAAAAAAATCGAGTATAACTCTCGAAATGCTTAGAGTCTGGAAGCTCCTCCCCGCATACAAAGAAAAAAATTGAAAAAAAAAAATTATGGATTTTAGGAATAAAATCTAAAAACAATATTCTGAAATGGTAATCTAAAATCTGAATATTGAAACAAAGAAACACATTTTAAATTTGAATCCGATTCTGAATCTGAAATCTAAAAACTCAATCTGAACCTGAGTCTGAAATCTGAATGTGAAATCTGCTGACTATGAAATCTGAATCTGAAATCTGAATCTGAAACATGGATCTGAAATCTAAAATTTAAATCTGTTATCTGAAACTAAATCTGAAATCTGAATCTGTTATCTGAAATCAGAATCTGTTATCTGAAATCTGAAATCTGCATCTGAATTTGAAATCAGAATCTGAAATCTGGATTTGAAATCTGAATCTGAAATCTTCAACTCAATCTGAAATCTGAGTCTGAAATCTGAATTTGAAATCTGAATCCAAAATCTTAGTTTGAAATCTTAAATCAGAAATCTGAATCCGAATCTGAATCAGAAATTAAGAATCTGAATCTGAAATAGGAATCTGAATTTGACTTCTGAATCTAAAATCTAAAATCTGAATCTGTAATCTGAATCCGAATCTAAAATCTGAATCTGATTGTGAAATCTGAATCTGTAATCTGAAATCTGAACCTAAAATCGAAATCTGAAATCAGTATCAGAATTTGGAACCTGAATCTGAAATTTGAATCCAAATCTGAATGTGAATCTGAAACCTAAAATCTGAACCTGAATCTGATATCTGAATTTGAAATCTGAATCTTAAAATCAAAATCTGAATCTGAAAATTGAATCTGAATCTGAAATCTGATTCTGAAATCTGAATCTAAAATCGAAATCTGAATTTTACATCTGAATCTGAAATCTGAATCTGAATTTGATATCTGAATCTAAAATCTGAAATCTGAATCTGAAATCTGAATCTGGAGTCTGAAATCTGAATTTAAAATCTCAATCCGAATCTTAAATCTGAACTTGAAATCTAAACCTTACATATGAAGTTTAAATTCTGAATTAATCTTTAATCTGAAGTCTCAAATCTGAGTTTGATTCTGAAATCTGGATCCTAATCTGAAATCGAATCTTACATTGGATCGGAAACTGAAATCTGACAAGTGAATCTCAAATCTGAAATCTGGAATCTTAATATGACATTTATCTGCAACCATTATTTTATGTAACAATTGTATTTCGAATGAAAAATGTGAAACTGATTTAATGGTAAAGGTAATTTATGTTTATTACTATCAAAGGATTTTTTTTCATCAACAGAGATAATTAAATCAAATATCTTATGTGTTTAGTTTATGTTGTATCTACATGATAATCGTGTTTATGAAATTCAATTCTAAATTTTTTTAAATTTTTTTTAGAAAAAATCTTTTTTCCAACTTAAGAAGTTTTGTTTTCCACTTTTTAATTGAGATGACAGGTTTTTCTTGTCAAGGAGATTTTTTAATCAATTTTAAAAACGAACTCAGCACTCAAGAGGGATTTGGTTTATTTTTTGTTACTCGGCATAAAAACATATCCTATTTATTTTTACTTACTTTTGCGCAGAATGTTTCAAAATATGTTAACAAAAAGCTACAGCCAAGAGAAGCTTAAAAACATGAAAAAACTGCAAATGAATCTATTTTTCGAAAAACTATCAATTTGGAAACCCTTGATCTATGTGTTATTAGATCTTAAAAACTGATTGGCTGATAGGTCTAAAAGTTGCCATGGATTGATTTTTTTGAGAAAAAAAATCCTAACTTAGGTAGAAAGATGAAATATAAATCCCGTCTAAAAACGAGGTTGATAAACAACGACCACAACTCTAAAAATGTGTACAATAATCACTTTTTATATATGTAAGTTTAAATATTCCAGTTATATGTTGAACAAGTTTAGCAAAAATTATATAAAAATATAGCTATTAGTCTGTCTTAATATGTTTCAAAATTCAGAAACATGGTTGAAGTGTGTAAAAATAACAACCGAAAAAGTACTGAAAGTTAAGTTCGTTTACCCCTGTGTTCATGAAATTTTTGAAAAATTTGTCTAAAATTATTCTTCGTCTATAGAATTTTCCGTAAAACAAAAGTTGTTAGTAATCATAAAACTTAGCTTCTCAGAATTTTTCAGCGAAAACAAAAATTTGGTGCTAGAGGTTTAAATTTCAAGGATATTTTCCCAACAATTTTGAGTTCATGTAAATGGGGAACACAGAACAGTCGTTGAAATTCATTTTAATCTTTTTTTACAAACTTCCGAAAAAAGAAATTTTCATTTCTAATCATATCATCATCTATATTTTTCAATTGTAAAGCTTAAACTCAAATTATATTCTAAAAAATCAAAAAAATCTACTAATCTTATATACAAATTTCTGAAATTTTTCGAAAGTAGGTACTCTAACCTCGAAACGGATTTGTATGTATGTATGTAGGTACCTCGAAACGGATTTCCAAGACAAAATCTAGACACCGATTTGAAATAATACTGATTCAGAATATTTTTTTTTATGATATGCGTTTTTTCGTTCGACATTAATAAGCGTCTAAACGTTCGGGAAACTGATGATAATTTTATTTTTGATCAGTTATCATCACAACTAAGAGTTATAGAAAAATCAAACATTTCATTTTAATTTAGAACGTTGAGACTTTGACTTATTTGGTGCAGTTGAGCACAAACACTTTTAAAAAAATTTTGAATTTAATATAACATTTGTATTGATAAACAAATTTTAATTGCAGATCATTTATTTTCATGGACGTCGAAAAAACATTTACATTTACTATAATCAATTTTTTATCGTATCTCTAATTTGCATAAATCACATTTGTTTTTCTATTCTGTACACGCTACCTGTTTTCCTCACGTTTTTTTAAACTTATGTTTATGTTCGGTGGTAATTCTTAGTAAAACTATATTAATTTAAAAAAATCACAAACTAGAAGCCGAAACTCAAAATTTAAAATTCAAAGTTCAAACCGACATCCAACTCGGTCATGGTTTAACCACAATTAACGGAAACTTGTAAAGACAACAATCGTTTCGTTCGATTCAGTAAGGAGAAAACCCACCGCTAGCGAAATAGCACATTTCCAACCAATATCGTTCAAACCGCTCCCTGACGGGTTCATCGTCATTAATGAGTTCCTAATTGACACATTGATGATTGATTTGTCTGACCCGCGTGAGTAGATTCCGTATCGTCGACCTAGGTGTACCGTTTTGTGAGATGATTTGTACTAAACGTTGAGAAATTTTCGTTTGTCGGTGAAGAAAAAAAATCATAGTTTAAGTTTTTGTTTTAGTGATATAATGTCATGACAGAAATCAGAACAGCAAAATATTTTATTAGAAACATTTCTGCTCAGATCTACCTTACTTGACAGTTTTTCGTCATTATACGATGCGATGGTTTTGTCGTCTATAGTTGGTCCCATTTAATCATTCGATCCTGACCAAGCCAGAATCAATATATTTAAAAGGATAAGACATCGTTCATGCGATGGATCATAGAGAGAGAGAAAAAAAACAACGCGCGTACTCGTACTGTACGACTCGTATGTTGATATTATTTTATGCTCGAACGATTATTCGTATTGAGCTTATTTGATTGATCTGTACATCTGTTTTCCTTGAACATTTTTTCGTTTTTTGCACATCGATTTCATCGCCAGAAAGAAGAAATCGCTTTGTTGGGTAAAAGCAGTTTTTGTAACTTAAATACGACCATTCTACAATGTATATGGAACGTACATCAGAATAAAGCGTAGTTCTTTTAGAAATGGGACAGTTACGAATGCGTGTATCTCAAAAACCATTCGTTTGATCGAAATACTTTCTTTGAAGAAAATGAAGGTAATGTTATGATATTCCATGAAAAAATTTCAAAAAAATTATTTATAGTTTTTTCTTAGAGAAATTTCTGTTTTATTCTTGGTATCTCCCATTGGCCGGCGCACACTTTTTTCAGTCATGGTATTGATCAGTTTTTCCAACTTATACTTCGTCAAATCTATATTTTAGATGGCTTCACCCTCCTTCTTCAATTTCTGATACTTTTTGATCCAATACTTCTCTTTTAAAAGAAACTGGAAGCATTTTAGTGGATACAGTAGTTTCGATATGAACAAATTTGATTATTTTCGACCACATTTTTGAACGTTTTTAATGGAATTTCTCCTGGAAAAATCTGACAATAACGAAGTAAAACCATCATAAGATGTTATAATAAGATAAAATCGGTTAGTATAAATCGTAGGTTGCGGGTGGAACATACAAGATTACTCTTTTTTGGCTTTTAATAACAGCGAAAACCAAAGTTTCGTTTTGAAAATTTTTGTTTTTTTTTCGCAGGAGAAGAATTCTAGCAAATCATTATAATTTGATACAGAATAACCAGCAAATACATACTTTAATATACTCGGGATCTTGCAACGAGCAGACATGGTTAGGATTCAAACGCTGGAATTTATTTAAAATAGGGTATTTCATAAGTTTTGTCGTTCATCAGAAATCATCTGTCCCATAGCTTCGGTACCGGCTATACAGCTTACGAGCTCTGGAACTAGCAAAAAATGGTTGTTTGAGGTTGGGTTTGAATGAGTTATCATTAGGCAACACTTTCAGCTTATCGGAGAAAATTGTTTTAGACATTTCAGCGATCTACCCTTAGTTTTTCGTTTTTTGAAAATTAAAAATACTAGTATGAGACTTGACTTCCCAGATTACCCTCAACCGTAGTTGCCGATCTTGTGCTTCACTCCAATGCTTGATTTGAACTTTGTGGACATTATTGACAGTGTTTACATACTTATTCACCACAAAAACTCAGTAATTCTTTGAATAATCAACGGTTTTGTCAGCTAACAATTGGATAATGACGAATTTTAATGGAAACTGTGCAAAATTATTTTTTTCTTTTTCTCTTGCATCGTACATAATTCAAAAACGCGTCAATTTAAAATTTTGAAAAAA
This sequence comes from Uranotaenia lowii, assembly GCF_029784155.1. Lineage (NCBI taxonomy): Eukaryota > Metazoa > Arthropoda > Insecta > Diptera > Culicidae > Uranotaenia > Uranotaenia lowii. Next base: position 231,950,660 of record NC_073693.1, on the reverse strand, counting down.
ATAGGTCGAATAGTACTTTTTACAGGCAACAAAACGCTGTCCAAATTTTGAATATCCGATATCTAGTAAACGAGCTATTAGCAAATGAAAGTGTCCCATTTCTAAAAGAACTAAGCTTTAGCATAGGAATATAGCTACAAATGGGTTTGTTGAAATCCAATTTATATTCTAGTGGAGAAAGCATTTAGCTAATTCCAAAACCAACAAAAATGCTTTATTTCTACACATGCCATATACAACTTTCTCTACTCTTTTAGACTTTCAAATGTAATCGTACAGATCACTTCGAATGGTATTTTTTTTCTCCAGTGACTAGGAGACAAATATAATATAAAAATTTATTGAATGCTCAATAGCCTTAAAAAGCCTTATTCATTATTCTTGAAAAACAGTGACATACAGCCTTACAGAAACGTTTTAACTAGATTGAAGACAGGTTTCTTAGAGATCAAACCTTTGGAACTGTTAATTACGAATGAAAGAAAGCACTAGACTTAGTTTTTTTTTGCTCCTGATCTCTGACATAAGACATTGCTAAGGATAATTTAGGGGATCAAGGACGTGACTTGAAGCTATCATGTCTTCAGTTAGTGTTCGGAACAAGTGCCGGTCAGAAAAGTTGATTAACCCTTCATTTCATGATTTTTTATTTTTTCTCGAAAAAATTCTCAATAGTGCGCAATGATGAATACATGAAGGGAAAAATAATGAAAAAATATTATTTTCACATATTTCGGTTATTAAGCAAAAATATTAATTGTTGCAAATTTGCAACAACATGAAACGGTTACACCTTTTTTTCTGCACACTCGACAACTGGAAATGAATGCTTATTCCTAATTTCTTTTGCACTAATCAAAGATTTCACACAGGAACTTCGCAAATGTAGATTTCTGGACACCGAGAAAGTTGAGAATTTAGCTGGGAGTAGTTATATATGTTGGTTATCCACCATGGGTGCACGGATTCACCGCAGTTTCTGCCTAAGTATGTGCTCACATGCATTCTTGGACCTACCCCATGGCTTTGTATGAACTGTTATAGAGTGAAGTATTGTGTTGATGTAGGTATATTTTGGAAGAACGAGTCAATCAAGTTACTTAGAGGTATTCCGGCATCCGTGTATATACCTGGCCAGCTGGCAGCTGGTTAAACATTTATATAATCAGTTATAAGAGGAAACACATCTTACCTGTCGGCTTCTTATGGGATTCGAACCCAAAAGTTGTCTCGCCGATACCGGGAATCGAACCCAGCCTGGCACATCGGAACCAGACTCGCACCAGCTTATCCACTAGACTACAAAGACTCTCGAGAAATCAGCTAGAACTACTCCTAGCTGATTTCTCGAGAGTCTTTGTAGTCTAGTGGATAAGCTGGTGCGAGTGCGATAATTTACCACCTACTGAGGGAATTATTCCTCACGTTTGCTTGAAGGTGCTAAATGGAAAGCTTCTTACCTATAGATACAACTTTTCTGAACATAACCTTGAACAAATCAACAAATCAACACAAATCAATTCCGTATTTAAATTGGTTCTGATAAAGATTTTAAATCTTAAATCATACCATAACTATATGCCAGTTTTAATAAACAAACTTGAGTATTGAAATAACATTAAACTATTAAATATCATTTGTTGCCAAAATTAAAAGAACAATAAGATTTCTTCGGAATAAGCATTAGAATTTGGAACATGATTCTAAAATTAGAATTCAAACTTGAAATCAGTTTAAGAATAAAAAAGAAATAAAAATAAAACTAAATTCAATAACATAAAGTTTCAAATTAAAATCCACTTCCAGAGCTTTCAGGAAAAGGTTGAATAGTATAAATAAAGAGCATTTTTCGTCGATTGATTATAAGAAACGACTCATACTTTAGTAAAAAATAATGAGCATTGTAATTTTCAATCAAATCATTCATTCACCTCTAAGAAAAAAAAAAAGCAAAATAATACTTCAAAACTCGGTTATCGAATGTTGGCAGATAGTACTGAATTTTCAAGTGGGAAAATAAAAGAATGTATTCGTTGTTTGTTATTAAATTTTTAAACTCTCTGGATAAAGCCCCGTACTTGAATTTGAATCACGTTAAATAATATAGAACTTTTGAAAATTGATGTATGTTTGTTTTGCAAGTTATGAAGGCATCCGACAATTTTTTTTAATTCAAAATATGTGTTTGTTATACCAACGGGCCGTGGAAAAAAATTAAAATAATGTGTTTTACATACGCTGAATTACAAATCCTAAATAAGTTAATTATTCGGACCTGTCCTAGTTTAAAATTTGATATATTTTGAACTTTTAATAAAATTTTTCTAGTTTTGATAACGGTTTAGAGCAAACATTTTATTTTTTTCGCCTCGGGGGCCCTCTTTATTCAGAGGGGGAAGGAGGGGGGTGCAATTTTTCATTCCCCTCCCCCTCTTAATACGGCCTAAACATGATAATACATCATTAATAACGAAAACACTTTCATCGGGAAACAAATACACTGTTTAACGATGCAACTTTCGAAAACACACTATGGATCCCATATAACTTGCTAGGGTACTACCGTTGCATGGTGTTGCAAATTTGCAACAGTTATTGAAAATCCATTATATCACAGAAAAAACAAAAAAAAAATCTTAAATTTTGTTTATTATGTAAATTACTTTAGTGGGAATACGAAAATATTTTTTTTGAGTCGAAAAAAAATTCTCAATATGAATTATACTAGGCCAAAAATTTGAAAAATAAGGCTTTTTCCACATTCCATATTTTTCAGATTCAAGTTGGTTTTTTGAATACCTTTAAACACTGAAAGTATTTTTTTTTAGTTGAACGTGATCTTGAAGTTAGAAATATTATTCCCATCGAAAAAAAAATTGACTTTTTAGCTAAATGTGAAGTTTAGAACAGTTTTAATTAATTGTTGCAAATTTGTAACTTTATGAAACGAAGGGTTAAGTGATTGATTCCAACCATTTGGGACCTACAATATGGTAGCATCGACTGATATCACATGTCAATCCTTTTCCCTATATATTTAGTGATTGCTCTCTTTTTATACACTGTAGATAGACACCGAATCCAGTCTTCGAAGTTCAATGCCCTTTCTAATAAATCTATGGTGCTAACATTACTGTTCAGTTGTACTGTTCATTTTTTATTCATCTCTAACAATGATCTATGTATATTGGATATAAACCAACATTGGAAGTAATGTCATTGAACCGAAAAAAATTCGTATGGGTCTACCAAATTGATACAGAAATATATAAAATTTGACACGAATCTAAACAAAATATTTACAAAAACCATGTTTAAACTTCAAAAAATAAAATTTGTGTTAGACGAAAACGGTATTAGATTTGTTTTTCGAAAAATATAAAAAAAAATGGCCTGAAATTTACCAGCATGTCTAGAAATTTTTAGAAATTGATTGACCCATAACAATTTATCACTCATCAGGAGTGTACCAACTAAATTATCCTTCTTGCTGTCAATCATTGGGAAAACGGTATTTTGGTGTGTATTTTAATCATGTTTCAACTAAACGGACCTAACTAAACGAAGCTAGCTATAGCTTCAGCCAACAATGTCGAACATCATGTTTGTAATCCAACGACTAACAAACGAAGACACCCGCACTACGCCGATAATCTAGCTACGATGACGCTCATTGGTCGGGAAATGTTTTCAGTTCAATGAATTCGGTGACAGAATGAAGCGAAAATGCCCGGCTTGGCACGGTCTATGAGTGTGGAAAGGGAAAATTGTTTGTAGATTAGATGTTTTCGCTGATCTATATATTTAGCTTGGTATCGTTCCCTCAATTCGAATGGTAGTTACTATAGGATATATGGGTAGGTGAAAGAAAGTTGTTTCGCTTGCTGAATTATGCAATTATGCTCGAATGGTGTTTTGCACGAATGATGTAACGGAACGCCATCACAAGTTTACATTCTATGCAGTCTAAGCGATTGAATTTTTGTAACAATTGTTTTTCTTTCTTTCTGAGTTCTCTTTACAAAAACAGTATATTATATTCCAAACAATTTTAAATATTTTTTTTCTAATTCGTATGATGGTCTAACGTTTTCATGAAATAATGATATCTAACACAGAGGTTTTCCTTACAATCGTATCAAGGCTTAGAATGTGTAATATAAATTCAGGCGCTTTCGTGCAGTTCTTACAGAAAGCATTGATGGCGTTTCAGTGATGTCAAATGTATTATTCTGGTTGATTGACCAATTTCACTAGCTTCACTTTTGAAGGGACGACATTTTATCGCCTAAGATTAACACCGAATTCAGTTGATTACAAAAAGAAAGCAATGTGACAAGAATGATCACTCGCTTTACTATGTCATTGTTGACTTGCTACAGAAATAGAGCGAATTCGTAGGGTATGCCATGTCGTGTCATAGGTTCTCGGCACCCCGGTTAAAATGTCATGGGGAAAATTTCAACTATTCTTGGGTGAACTTGTAGACAACTACGACTAAATAGTTAGCTCGAAAGAACGCGATGTTGCATTGTGATTGCAAAGGTGTTTGAGGTTCATTATCAGGCTATTCTTGAGGCTTGAAAACATTTTTATTCACTCAATCCTCTTTTCGAAATGCCATACAACTCGTTTTGCTCAGTTCTAATATTTGTTTTCTTATTTCAAATTCCAAAATACAAAGTTGATTCAACAAGGAAACTAATCTGAATTGAGATTAAACTCAATTTAATAGTTTTGTAACATCAACCAAGATTGTAACTTAAGGTTGTCAGAACTTTTTCAGCACATTTTCTGGCCGGAAAATCAAGGCAATTTTATATAAATACCTGGAAAAGTGCGGGCATTTGATTTCTGGATCAAAAATCAAACATCCGGGAAATATTCGGGCAAATTAAGTCAAAACCCGGAAATTACTCAATAAAAATAAAAAAAAAAAAACAATCGAAAAAAATGAATTTTCACCAAAATTCACCAATCGTATTTTAGGGTTCCAAACAAAAATCTTGATTATTTTGACCAAGCTTGCCCGAAAAATTTCGTTTTGGAGGCATAAATAAAAAAAAATCCACTACACAAATTGTTTTTTTATTGATTTGCCAAACAAAGTTAATAGATCTGGGGAAAATCCGAGCATTTTTCAAAGAAATCAGACCAATCGAGCCGGGCTGGACTGTTCCCAAATTTTGTATTAAATATCCGGGCAAACTCGGATAACACCGGGCAATCTGGCAACCTTATTGTAATTACACCTGAGGGTGATAAACGTTTCATTCACATGACTCGACCAGTTGTATGTTGATTTTTTCATGAATGGAATGTCGTTTAAGCAATAAATTAATACCCTTGTTGACATGAAGGCATGTACATTAGACTGAGTCGATTTGGGGTCATTTTCGAATTTCTCGAACCCTGGGGTCTCAAAAGCTTCGTTTTGGTCTAAAACTCATCCATGATTTTTTGCAGAATTTTTAAGTAATGTTTACATGAATAAATTTGGACCTTTAGGTTTATATGGGAAAATTGAATATTTTGTACTGAAAAATCAACATCATTTTTGTTTCTTCTGTGCAACCGAGCCAGCTGGTGGTTTTTGTGCCAATTTATAAATTTCTTACAGGAAATTTTCCGCTGAACAACTTTGTCGAAGATTGTAAATTCGTATCTTATTGAACAAAAAAGTTATTAGCCGTTTAACAGGGGTATGTCTTTTGGCATTGATAAACAATAAATTCAATTGACACCACTGCTTGTGCCCCACGAAGTATTGCATGAAAAGTAGTCATGCAATACCTCGCAAGGCACACAACAGTGGTGTCTATTGAATTTATTGTTTATCAATGCCAAAAGACATACCTCTGTTGAACAGCTAATAACTTTTTTGCCTAATAAGATACGAATTTACAGCCTTCGACAAAGTTGTTCAGCGGAAAATTTCCTGTAAGAAATTTATAAATTGGCACAAAAACCACCAGCTGGCTCGGTTGCACAGAAGAAACAAAAATGATGTTGATTTTTCAGTACAAAATATTCAATTTTCCCATACAAACCTAAAAGTCCAAATTTACTCATGTAAACGTTACTTAAAAATTCTGCAAAAAATCATGGAAGAGTTTTGGACCAAAACGAAGCTTTTGAGACCCCAGGGTTTGAGAAATTCGAAAATGACCCCAAATCGACTCAGTCTAATGTACATATGAATATTCATCTCAAAGAATAAACAAACAATAAAACCGTAGTTCACAAATGGATTAGCAGAGAATAAAGTAGGTAATGAATGAATGGGAACAAAATATTACCATATCGCCATCCAGTTTCTAACTTTGATTCAATCCAACACCAAACGACAAATTGAGAAAACTAATGCGCAAAAACATCTATCTCAACTAAGCTCGCAGCAAACCGATTGCAGTCCATTAAAAAGGCAATAAATTAATCAATTCTCTCGAAGCGGAAGATGTTATACGTAGCATCTACGTGTGTACGGAAATTCTCAGCTCGTTCCAGTAATATTAAAATCTGTCTTTCTCTTGCTTTCTTCCCATTCCAGGACATAATGTGTCAGTTAAAGACGTATCAAAAGGAAACTGGAATGCCCAAGTTGGTGACGGAACCAAAGATCCCAACGGGAATGTTGGGCGAGGGACGTCCGAAACGGCAGAGACCGACTCATCAGGTAAGTTCTGTTCCACAATCCAGATGGTTTCAGTTTTTCCAATGCTTACGCCAAAATCCAATCTGAGAATTCTTATCTTGAGATGAGTTCTTCAAATTTCAATTCTAACATTCAAAACCAAAACTTTTTAACCGAGTTTTAAAGCCAAAAGCCGTCTTGCCAGAAGCACTTGTCTTCTAAGCTGACAGTTAACTGTGGCACCGGATAGATTTTTCAATACAAGTCAACTGATTCGTCAATATGATGACGAGTGTAACATTAATATGTCGAAACTCTACTCTTTTCTACTCTACTCTTTTCT